>NW_026067904.1:15222224-15257150 GCF_014885135.2 Alexandromys fortis
ATATATATATATGCACACACACACACACACACACACACACACATATATATATATGCACATACACTTTGTAACAACAGTAATCAAAGAAAAGGAGGTTATCAATTTGAAAGTTGGGGGACATGAAAAGGGTTGAAGAGAGGAAACTTGGGAGGGGCTGGAGGGAAGAGGGGAAGCAGAACTATTAAAATTATATTTTAATTAAAAATGTCAAAAAGAATATAGGAAAATTGTATAATATAAAAATGAAAGAAAATAATAAACAGTATTAGGTAAACTCTAATGTATAGAATTGTTTAAAAGTACTTAGTATATTTGAATATTACTAGATTTGTGAGAAAGAAACCAATTGTTTTTAATGGTCCAGAGTCTAGTTGAACCTCTTTTATTTATAGAATTCTAATGCATCTTTCAACTCTCCTCTGTGGGGAGCAGCTTGTGTAGGAACAGATGCTATCCTGAGTGTATATATATTGATGATATGAACACAGCCATGCCAAGGACGCCAATGGCTCAAACTCCCAGCAATTGGCACAGCCTTCCTCTGGTCTTTGTGCCAATGTTAACAGTACATACAAGCACTAGCAGTGCCAGCTTCCTGGTCCTGGATGAGCGCAGCCTGAGACTGCTCCCCTACAGAGATCTCCTCCTGAGACCAGCTGATCTCCTCTGCTGTCATAAGGGATATGCTGGGTATCCAGGTTGCCCTGTGGACAGCTTCCAGATTAACAAGCAAAGTGCCCACAGTGTCTGCCATTTCTTCATTCTCAGGGAGCCCCAGCCAGGTTTGAAGGCCCATGTCACAGGACAAGGCAACAATAATGTTTCATATGACTTTTTGTCTCCTTTCTTCTATAACTTCTGGTCTACATAATCAAAGCTGTCAGAACAGGCTTGAGAATTTTTTTAAATGTGCTTTCCTTTAATTACATTTTTGCTATCTGTTCTGTAGATAAGATAGACTGTAAAAGTATTTCCCGATCAGTTTTTCTTTTTAATTTAGATTACTTTCCTTCCAAACGCATCCAGTTTTAAGAGCTTCTTAGATGCACATTTCAAAGAATTTTAGCATTTAATTTGTCTGCAGGAATACAATGGCCAAGGATTTATGTTGATTAAATTGATGTAAGGAAGGCAACTCTGACAGAAGCAATGCCCCATGATCTGTGTTTAGATACCAGCAAAACGTGTACAAATATTGAGATTGCTTCATGTACACCTAACAGGGAAATATGAACCCTTAAATAAAAATATAATGATCTAGTTTTAGGTTTCAGACTCATTGACCTTTCTGTACATTCTGTTACTATTTTCCTTCCTAGATCTATTTTCTCACCAACAAAAGTTGGAAATCTTTTGTTTATATATAAAAGCTCTGATTAGCTTTCTTAGATGACTTATTTTCTACAATTTACTTTCTCACACCAGTACGTTTGACAAACCACTACCCCCTTTTCTTTGCTCTCTGCATGTTAATGTGCACTGAAAAAATTGTTATACCCATGTACCAGTGTCACACAGATCTGTTTCTTAAGCTATAACATGCCTCCTGGAAAGCCTAGTGATACTAAAAGACATTCTGAATATATAATGTACCACATTTAGATACGAGAGCAAAGAAATCTCATTTCTTTCCCAACTGACAACCTTCTCCAGGTAAATTTGATGTTTCCTCCACAAAATGCATACTATCCTTCAATATCTTGACACTGGCTGTGTACAGTGAGATTTTGTACTTTAGCTAATGGGATATTAAAGTGAAAAGCTTTTCTAGTCATATGCTTGCAATCATAGCACTTTAGAGACTGAGGTAGGAAAGTCAAGCATGTAAGTTTATTATGGGCATAAGCTAAGACTAATATCTCACAAGAAAAACTTTAAAAGTAAAACCCCTTTTTAGCAAATAAGGGTGGATATGTGGTGGACAGAATGAGTGTGTGGTTTGCAACTTTGCTATGAAGAGAATGGGCCATATTTTGTTCAGCTTGTTGGTCTCGGGATGTTTTGAGGCTTACTGAGTTGAGATGCTAATGAGCTCCTTTGAACTTAATAGGACCAGAGATGTGTACATGAGCCCAGCTGACAAATGCTGAGGCATTCAGTTTCTTTGAGTAAGATGTTTGAGAAGGAAGTCCTTATTTTGGGATGTCATTTATTTTTGTGATTATATAAAAAAATCCATTTGATAAAAATACTGCATTTGAAGTAGAATGTCAATAATGAAAAGAATCCCTTAAATTTGAAGTATTAATTTTAGAATAAATTCTGGTTGATGCAGGAAGCATACAAAGTGCAAGCTTATACAATGTAGTCATGAAATCTATTTAGTTGAACTGTCGCATGTGATTACCCTGAGGGTGGTCATAGAATTTAATTAACCTGTGGATTGGGTAAGATGGATTCCAGGAAGAGTACAGAATCAGGGATCGAACTCCATTTAGATAGATTGAATCAAGTAATAAAAGAAAGAGGCAAGGTCAGAAGGGGCTGCCCAGTTAGTCTTAAGAATGAAGAAGCATTTATAATGTGCTGTTGTATAAGACTTTATTTAAAAAAAATTCTTCTGCCTTGCTAATCTTTCCATTCAGGAAACATTATCAAATTAAGATATGGCCTTTCAAAAAAGACAAAGACAAAAATCCAAGATCTTTAATATGTAACCTAGAGATATAGAGCTGGTGTAAGACAATTGTCTATATTCTCTCAATTATGTTTTAAATATAAGCTGATTGGCCAGTAGCCAGGCCAGAACAGGTGGGACAACCAGACAGGAAGAAGAGGTGGGTCAATGAGAACAGGAGAATTCTGGAAAGGAGGAAGCCCATTGCTCCCCAGTCCTGTCTCAACCACAGAAGAAGGAAGATGTGATTGCCCCACTGAAAAAGTACTGAGCCATGTGGCTAGCATATACCAAAATAACGGGTTAATAGAAAACACTATCCTGAGTGAGGTAAGCCAGATCCAAAAAGAGGAACATGGGATGTACTCACTCATATTTGGTTTCTAGCCATAAATAAAGGACATTGAGCCTATAATTCGAGATCATAGAGAAGCTAAATAAGAAGGAGAACCCAAAGAAAAACATATAGACATCCTCCTGAATATTAACCTTCATCAGGCGATGAAAGGAGACAGAGACAGAGACCCACATTGGAGCACTGGACTGAAATCTCAAGGTCCAAATCAGGAGCAGAAGGAGAGAGAGCACAAGCAAGGAACTCAGGACCGCGAGGGGTGCACCCATACACTGAGACAATGGGGATGTTCTATCGGGAACTCACCAAGGCCAGCTGACCTGGGTCTGAAAAAAACCCGGGATAAAACCGGTCTCTCTGAACATAGCTGACAAGGAGGACTACTGAGAACTCAAGAACAATGGCAATGGGTTTTTGATCCTATTGCACGTATTGGCTTTGTGGGAGCCTAGGCAGTTTGGTTGCTCACCTTACTAGACCTGGATGGAGGTGGGTGGTCCTTGGACTTCCCACAGGGCAGGGAACCCTGATAGCTCTTTGGGACTATCAGGGAGGGGACTTGATTGGGGGAGGGGGAGGGAAATGGGAGATGGTGGTGGGGAAGAGACAGAAATCTTCAATAAATGAAAAAAAAGGGTTAATAAGAAGCCTGAGCTAATGAGCCTATCAGTTTATAATTAATGTAGACCTCTGTGTAATTTCTTTGGGACTTAAGATTGCGGGAACGGAGAGGACAGAAAACCTTGACAACAGTATTTTGCTTTTGTTTCCACAGGAAATGAGAGGCTGCGGATTCATTCTGAGTTAAGAAAAATCAGGTTGGATCAAAGAAGACCACCTGAGAAATCTCCGGTAGGAACAGATGACCTGGATGTCTGAGTTCTACATCCAGAACCGATTCAATATGCTGCCTGAGATGATCAAGTCTCATAGAATACTCCAGTCAGGACTTGATCATAACTCCAAATTTTCTTTAGGTCCCCATATGATTATCAGCACCCCCAACCAGCAGGCAGTAGCCTGGAAAACTATGCCCACATTCCCAAAAAATGGGCTATGGATTTATTTATTTTTTTTTTTAGAGGAGGATGAGGTATGGGACAATTGTCTATATTCTGTCAATTATATTTTAAATAAGTGCTGATTGGTCAATAGCCAGGCAAGAAGTATAGGTGGGACAACCAGATAGGAAGTAGAGGTAGGTCAATAGAAGTAGGAGAATTCTGGGAAGGAAGAAACCCATTCCTCTGCAGTTGTGAGCCCACCACAGAAGAAGCAAGATGTAACCTGCCCCACTGAATCATGTAACTAACAAATACTAGAATAATGGGTTAATATAAGTTATAAGAGTTAATAAGAAGCCTGAGCTAATGGGCCAATCAGTTTATAATTAATGTAGCCCTCTGTGTGATTTCTTTGGGACTCAATGATTGTTGGAACTAGGCACGACAGAAAAACCCGACAACATAAAGCAGACCAAAGTGCAAATTTGCTTTGTTTGCAAGTTGGAAAGAATTTATGTGGTTCCTCCTACATTGTGGTAGAGGATCATGGAACTAGAGGAAGTGTGTTCTCATCAAAACCTGGATGAGTCAATTCAGTCTTTAAAATCTCTCCCAAATTTGTGACTTTATATATCTAAAGTAGTTGATGAGAGTAGAATAAATTATAAAACTAAAAACTTGATAACTTCCGTAAATAAGCTCAACTGTAATCAAGCACACAACTCTTAGGAGTTAAGGAAGGACAAAACTATTGGGTGTTTAATATATAAAATAACTTCTTCGTCTTTGATTTTTGCAGGTAGAAATTCAATTAGAAAGCTTCTTAGTTACCATTGATGGTACATTCTCTAAAATTCTCTGGAGAACTGGACAAGTTCATAAAAATGTAAAATTCTTCCAGAGAATTGAGATGATAGCCAGGGGAAAATGGGAACTATTCTTGGGAAAAAGAATTGGGGTACAGAAGTAAAACTAAATCCCAATCAAGGGGCATCCTGAATTTCCCAATTTGAGATACAATAAGATATATGTATCAGGAATTTGAAATTCTACTGATTGGGAAATAAAGATGCCAATGGGTTCCAGACAAATTTTGCTTTTTGAATGGGTATTATCTTCTACCTATTCCACAACTGTGTGATCAATATGTAAGGTGAAAATTGTTCACTCTCTCAGAACCCTCATCTTCATGTCCCTTCATCTGTCCCTATTTAAATGCATAGTTCCCTATATAAGAAGATATATTGGCTTGCTTGATATAAAAACAATAATCCAAGCTGTGCCTGATATTGTGATTAGAGAAGATAGGAAAGTTTGGGATGTGGTGGGAGTGAACATATTTTGCAGCTGGGAGGAATGTGTTCCTGTAAACAGAAGAGTGTCATTCTTGTACTGCTTTAAGGGTTAACCAGAGAATCTCTTAGGTTTGCCTAAGCTCTGAACATAACATAGTGTATGCTTGAAAATATTGCTCTACCCAAGTTACTCTTTGAAACAGAAGGGTGATATATTTCTGTAAGACTTTTAAATAGCCCCAATCTGTGATATAACTAGCCCTATTACTTGGGTCACAAACCTAGTAGATCTCTTTTTAATATATTTAGTCTTTTAAGAAGTATTATTTATTTTACTTTGAGTGTGTTTGTATGTGTGAATACAGGCGTGTATTCTGAGTTGTGAATGTAAAGTCAGAGGACTGTTTCATGAGTCAATTCTCTCTATTATTACCCTGTATAATAATAAAAATAATAAAATAAAATTAATTTAAAAATCCAGAGGCTTTGAGATCTGTAGAATAGTTCCTCTCCCACTGAACCATCTTTCTAGCTCTGGGCTTTCTTTAAATCCATGCTATGCTAAATTGCACTAGGAAATTGTGTATATATCTATACCTATATCTATTGTAAAATATGCATGTACATATTTCTAGATAAAGGTTCAGTGTCACCTATAGCATAATTCAGATATCATTTTTTTCTTCTTTGGAGGGTATGATATTATAGGGGAATTGAACCAGGAGATTTTACTATTTATGTATCTAGACATGCCTATCACAAATATTCTTGACGATACAGCCCAAGTCATAAGTCTGGGAAGGCACAATAGCCGCCATTGTAAGATGATGATTAGGGCTTACTAAGACTGTCATGAATAATTTAGAAGTGAGTTGTTCAGGGAAAGTTTTGCTTTTCCATTGTTTGACGGGCTCATGATACCTGTATATTTGCATTCATGTTACCTTTGCTTTCATAGGCTATTTACCATGGGAAATGGCATAAAGTACACAGTGTGACTTCCAAGACTAAATTAGTAATGTTTTTTTTTTAATTTGGAGATAAACTATTGTATAATAAGGGGTGGGTCATGAATTTACTATGAGCTGTATGTGTAGAAAGCCACAAGAAAAGGGACCAAAGCAGAGTTTCTTCTCTCAGAAAGTTCAACCTTGGTAGCCTCTCCCAGGAAGTTCAGCCTGGAAGTTCCAGCAGAGAAGCACAGCTATTCCTGTACCCTTAACTGAAGACCTATCCTCTTTCAGGGAAGGTGGTTCTCTTCAACTTCGCAGAATCAGCTTCTGGACAGATATACGTAAAACACAGAAGAGGAAGAGGATTCCGCCTAGTCAGCCAGATCAACTAAATCATCCTGGTGATTAATGAGGTGACCAATGTCAGAGCCAGATATCCTTCAGCGAGCAAAAGCTAAACTCAATAGTGAACATTTTGCCTTTTGGTTTGTTTTGGCTCCCCTCCCCCAAATTAGTCTTTTGCCTATTTTCACTTTTGAGTGTATTTTTTTTTTAAAGTTTGCTGTTTCATGTTTCTGTTTCTCATTATTTGCTTTTTTTTTTAAGAGAGAGAAAAGATATCAAGAAGACAAGAAGGTGGGAGGAACTAGAAGGAATTACAGGAGGGAAAAGATAAAAATTTACGATTTTTTCATGAAAATTGCCTATAAACTTAGATTACATTGGCTATAAAAAGTCATGACAAAAGCCTGGTCTTGGTGGGGCAGACCCTACTGGGTTTAGGTAACAATCCCCCACCCGAAACAGCATCAGCAGCAACAGCAATGACAACAATGCCCTGAGCCCAGCTGGAAAGCACTTTTGTGGACTCAGGTTACTCAGGCTTTCAAGTTGGACATAGCGGTGCTTTACCTTTCACTAAGGTGCTCCAAAAGCACCAAGAAGCTCTCTGCAAAATGTTTCTTTAAGTCACTAAATGTTGAAGTATTTTAATAGAAAAGCAGAAATATATAGTTTATCTTTTTATGTTTTATACATTGTGTTAAGATTTAGAAATTAAAAATATCACAAACTGTAGCTAAACCCAACATGTTCCAACTTTAACTTCCCATACGTGCTGTTACTTTTAGATTTTGAAGTACATGGCTCTCCAACTCCAGTAATAGAACTGGATTTTGGTTGGGTTGTGAATGCCTGTGTTCATCACTGTCTTGATTCTGGCAATGCTGAGACTTGTTCTGATTAACTTAAGTGAATAAGAAAAATCATGTGTAGTTTGAAATAAATAATGCTGCTGTGGCTCTTCTGGAATTTACTCTGTGTCCCCTGAGCCTCTTCTAGATTGTTCAAATTGTGCATGTATGACAAAGAATGTTTACCGCTGTGCATACATGACTGCCATGAGCTCCCTTCGTGACTAAATGCCCATGTTGTGAGACTTGTGTGTCTAAGCAATGAGAACTGTGGGGAACCTGGAAGCCGGGATGAAGAACGCATTCATTCAGTCATCACAACCAAGGGATTTATTTCTTACTCTGTATTTCTCTAAGGTATGTGACATCACCTTATGGTTAAACACATTCAGATGCTCATGGGCTTTTACTTTCTCTGATGTTACAGGATGTCTACCAGGGAGACACCTTGGAAGGCCAGTACTATTTCCATGACACCCTGGTCTCTCTTGTACTGACCTCTGAAGAAATATGCTTGTCTACAACTTCTGTGCCTTTTGGCCTCATGAAAGTATCATCTCGAAGCATTTATTACTTCTTGCTTTTCAAATTGGTCTGAGTTGTAAACTATCATTATGAAATTTAATTTCCACCTAGATGGAAACTTCTGGCGTGTAATCAGAGGAAATATAATCATAAATATTAAAATCTGAGTAAAATGGAATTTTTACAAGATTTACATGTGAGTTTTATGTGAGGACTATGCTATAAAGTCTATTTCTATGCTAATAAACTAAGAAAATAATTGTTAAATGGGTGACGAATACCCCCTCTCTTTTTATTTTCCAAATCATGGCAAGTGGAGGTGGTACAGTACATTATCCAACGTTCTGAATTTTTCACAGTTACTTAGCTGAAGGTTTTGAAAATGAGACCCAGCAGTTGAGTCCAAGGCCCTGCTTTTGGATCCGGGGTTTCTTTGGGTGGCAGATTGTTACGGAGACTTTAGTGCCCCGCGCTGTCCACATTATTCTGCCAGGTCAGGAGAGGGTCTGGCTCTGAGGTTCTCTATGGGCTAATCTAATCTCTGCTGAGACCACAGGGTCATTCTGAATTTATTGTTTCCTTGTCACAGGATTGAGATGGAGTTATAAACTGTCAAGCTTTTTGTACTTGATTGCAGTTTCGGGATGAAGATCACGGACATTTTCTTATAAACTTAGAGTATCAGAGAAGTGTGAAATTATGCTTCTGGTAAGGAGTATTTTACCATTTCTGAAATTTCTGCCTACTCAAGTTCATTTCTCCTATTCTACACAATGATTATACTGAAGAAAAGTTTGCCGTACTTTCTGTTTTTGCTCATGAGCTGTTGAACTCTTTAAAATTTTCATATTCCTGTTTAAGTTTTGACACAGGCAGATTTTCTTCCTTGAAAATTTCACTCTTCCACATTTAGAACAAAAGAGCAATCATTGACTAATGTGTTTTGTGGTGGTATTTTGTTTGTGCTTACCTGAAGATCGGAGTGCAGAAGTAGCCACACTAGTTAGCCATCGAGGCCAGGCAGTGGTGGCACATGCCTTTCATCCCGGAGACAGAGGCAGATGGATGTCTGTGAGTTCAATGCCACTCTGGGCTACATGAGCTTGAGTCAGACTAAAAAAGAAACAGAACCAAACAGTGGCGGCTCACACTTTTAACCCCCACACTAGGGAGGTGAAGATGGGAAGTGATATGGCTGGTCAGAGAGAGTACTATAAGGCAGGGTGAGATCAGAGTTCAGGGTTCAGTCTGAGGTTTCATAGAGATGGCATTCATTCTGAGAACTTGTAGAGACAGAATACCCCATTCAGTCTGAGGACTTCATAGACGTAAGAACTAGTGGCTGACTGCTCTGCTTCTCTCTTCTATGATCTTTCAAGTTTCACCCCTGATATCTGACTCCAGGCTTTTATTATTAAGACCAATTAGAAATTGCTCAACAGTGTTTATTTCGAAGTGTTTTTTTCCGGCAATCTAGAGTAGGCAAAGGATATGCTGGAGAATTAGGAATAAAACTGTAAGCCATGGAGCCTACACCTAGATTTCTAAGGACGTTAATAGACATGTTCGGTGTGTGCATATTTAGTCTGTGACCAGTGCACACGAGATAGCACATCCATAACAGTCAATGCTCGCCACAAATGCTGGCATTAGACCCAGCCCATACAGCTAGTTATGCTCTGAAAGGATTCTCCCACACTTAAGTAAAAGGCACAGTTACTATAAACTGTTTTGAAAGATAAAATGTGAGTTTTGATCTTGTATTATGGAAGTATTAATTATTTACCCATAACAAATGCTTGTCTTCTATTTTTCTGCAGTTAAAAAACAAGAAAACAGTTACCTGTTTCTGTATTCGAAGCATTTCCTATATCACACTAACCCATGTATCAAAACATTAGTTATCATTCATCTATAGAAACCTCATGCTTTGAGCATATATACTTCTGCTGTCGTATTGTTTTGCAATTTTTATACTCTTTACTTTTAAAAATTATCTCTTTCATTTTTGAAATTATAATATAATTAAATCATTTCCCTATTCCTTTTTTCCTTCCAAACTCTCCCATAGATCTCTCCTTCCTATTTTTTTAGTTCATGACCTCTTTTTCAATTAATGGTTATTATATACATTCATTATTATATAATACATGTTTACATATATTCTAAAATATAAGTATAATTCCTGGTATAATGTTCCTCTTATATGTGTTTTCAGGGATGATCATTTGGTACTGGATAAAAAAAACTGATGCTTTTTTCTCCTGGGTAAGACTCTCTCAGTGTTATTTTAAATAAAACTCTGCTAAGTGCAGTAAAAATCCAGAGAAATGTATAATCCCTATCACTGTGATATAGTCTGAAATAAGTAAACTAAAGAAATTTTATTTGGTTGAAGTTTGAGTTTTCTAAAATTGGCTTCTTGGCAAAGAAGTCTTAACTGCAGAAATAATGTTAGTTAAGAAAATAACTTCTCGGCTGCATTTTCTCCTACAATCGACAGCTCTTTTCAGAAAATTACTTTTCCTCACTTGGAGGGATGATAGGCATACGGTTCTTAATCTATCCATTTATCCTCTGAAATGCTCTCATTTGGAAGGGATTTTTTTCCTACTAAGTATGTCTACTGAAGCATTATTTAGACTTATCAAAGTTATGTGTTTCATGCATTTCTGCGTGTTTAAATGTTGGACAGTTGCTTCAGCTTTTATTTTGGAAGGAACATAGGAAATACAGATTAATTTGTGAATAAATAGTTTTTTCTTATATGTTCTATTAATTCTGAAAAAGAAAATAAAACCCAAAATTTAGCGTCATATCACAGTGGCACAAGGCTAAATTATTGTTCTGACCTGTTTAGGAGGGCGTAAAGGATATTTTCTTAAGAAGTATAACATGAAATGTCCTCTGGTTTTGAAAGGGTGAGGCCAGGGGATGATTTGCACAAGGACACTAAAGAATCACACTTGCGACATTCAAAAGCAGGTCCAGATGGAGTGGGTGGTGTTCCTGAGTTACTATTATTCAGATTCCAGCACTGAGAAAGCATGTTCTTAGTCAAATAGGCTTTGAGAAATCATTCTGAGAAAGAAGTGTTGGCCAGTGCTGCTCCGTCGGGTTGTTATCCCAGTTTTGAGTGTGTGCATGTGTTTGTGTGTGTGCATGTGTATGTGGCATGTTTGTGTGTGTGTGCATGTAGGTGTGCATGTGTGCTTGTGTGCATGTGCCCATGTATTTGTGTGCGTGTGTATGTGTATGTGTGTGTATTTGTATGTGTGTGTGTGCGTGTGTGTGTATGTATTTGTGTGTGTTTTGGGGGTTTGCAGGTGCTGCAGAACAGGTCTTTACTAGGTAGTTCTGCATCTTAGAAATCTTTCTCCTTGTCTCCCTCTCAGATCCTGCTTTCAGCAACATGAGGACCTTTTTAAAAAGTGTGTAAGAAAATGATAAAATCTATCTCTACATATTCAAATATTTGTTTCAGTTTACTGGTAAAAACGCACTATGATAAGCAGAATGCAATCATATTAATACTAGAACTCTAGTAAGTAAAAATAAAATGAATATAAGCATAAAATCTATAAATAATATATATTTATTATGAATATAAGTATGTATTTATCAAGAATATTTTAGAAAAGTAGATGTTCAATTATTTATTTCATTTTCCATACTAGAATGGAGTGAGGTTCTGTGTTTATCTGATTCACAGTGATAATTTCCAGCATTATATTATTACTTAATTAATTAAATAGATGAAAATAAATATCAATTTAATATTACATTTGATAAATTACCTATTTTTAATTTGTGCTCTGTAGCTTTTAGTGCTAAATCAAAATTTCTCACTAAAATAACAATATTTAATATTACTTTATTCAGTAGTTTAAAAGCAAGAAATAAATCTACTCTAAATGCACTAATCTTAGGTTTTACACAATAGTTGCTTTATTTATCTCTCTTTCCTCTTCAATTTTTCATAAGAAAATTTACTTGAACTTTCAAGAATATTTAAGTGCAATGTAAAATTTATTGATTACATATTTACTATATTATAAAACTTTTGGCTTGCTAAGAAGACTTGTTTTTCTCTATTATATTTATTTAAAACAAAGTATGAGTATTGTGATTTTTTTAACCTTCATGGTAAGGAAATTTTGAATTGGGAAAAACTAACCATGGTTACAGTCTTGAATTATTGGTAAAAATTGTTCCAGTAGCAAAGAAAATACATATGTAAATATCAAAATAGCATGATCTTTAGTATGCTGTATAAATTTCACTCTGGTGTATACATCATATTATCAGAGTCTTTGCCTTATATTACTTCACTTCCCTTTATATAATTTATAGGATGCATTTATCAACAATGATTTACCTACTTTGTTTTGGCAATAAGCTATGAGATGACTGTCATTAGATCACTTCACAGAGCAAAGGGAATGGTGTCTACTTCCAAGCCATACACCTAGTGACTGACAACTAAGGTCTAATGTATTTAGTACGTAGAACACACTTTTAGCTACTAAAAACCTCATCAATATCCATTCACAGAAAGTATTAATGCAAGAAAGTTTGTTTACTAAAATATTGTGATTGTCTTCAGATAGGAGATGATGGTGAGTACTACTATCTTGGCCGGATCTGTTACATCAATCATTTCTTCCCACAATACTGGAGTCCTGAAGGCAAGATAAATATCCCATGCAATTCAAAAGTACTAGGAAAGGATTTTGAAGCCATAACTCTGATTGGTTTGACAATCTATCCTCTGCAGCAATATGTCCCACTGGCTAAAGTAAATGTATCTAATATATAATTACACCCTGCAAACTACAGAACTGCTCAAAGATACAGTAACCACCAATGACATTGATTAGGCGTTACTAAACCTAGTGTATTAATAGAGATAACTGTGTTAAAAAATGGAGTTATCTCTGGTCAGTAGTTGGGATATACTTATGTCATTCAGCATCAGCTTGGTGCTGAGTTAATTCAGAGAATGAAAAGAAAAGGTATAATATCAGGTGTATAAATAAGACTTGAACTTGATCATGTTATTTTGTGTTTACTAATCACCAAGTCCATACCCTTTAGTTTATCTCAGTACTTGTTATCTTCTCTGTTGGCATAGCCATGTGCTTCTGAAATAAGGATGTAAGTATTCTGCTATGACTTGGCTCTGATGGGTTGACCTTGTGAAATGAGGCTGGTTTAATTACTGAATGATTCTTTGGTTTGTAGAAGTATTGGAATAATGAAAAATTATGTTTTGCTTAGTGTTAATAAAACTCTCAGAAATGTTGCTTATTGACATATTATTATTTTATTAATCTCTATTGAAATTCCAATACACACACACAATTGAACCTAAAGTCTCACACATGTTAGAGAAGTGATCAATCATTGAACAATATGGTTCTTCTCTTACTTTTATTTTGATTACAGGGTATCGCTGGCATGCCTACATTAGCCTTGAACATCCACAGTGTTCCACAGTGGCTGGGCTTATAGACCTGCATTACAACTTCCGTGTAATCCTGGCAAAGGAGAAAGCTAAGTAGGGTACCCGTAACCTAGTAGTTTCAAACCTACTCTGGGTTCTCTGGCAGAAAGGGCAGTGGTGTGTGGGGGGGGGGGGCAGAGCCGGACCTGCTGGACTTTTCCTTGGGGCTGAGCGGGATGGTGAGTGTTGACTACCCAGACCTCCTGGCTTTGTACCGAGTAGACGGACAGCCTATAATAACAGTTACTATTGTCATTATGTAAGAGTATTAGTAAAAATATTTATAAGATGTAGCATTTGTACAAAGAGAAGAAACACACAGACTGAGTGCGGAGTAGATCAAAACAGGATCTCCTTTAATTGCATCAGGCAGGAATTTACATAGGCTGAGACAGGGAGTGGAACAAGGACAAGGGCCAATAATATTCTGCCACGTTAGTTGTGGATGGGCAGAGGCCGACCTAGGTGGGGTAGCCAGAGACAGGTCTCCAAACTTGAGCTAGGCTCAGGAAGATACACTGAGCCTCATGCCCAGGCCTCATGAAGCCCAACAACTCACTTAATTTCCTTTACTCTCGATTTTATATAAATTTTCCAATATGTTCCATAAAACATGTTCTCTCTCTTTATACATACATGTATATATAGGGAGAAAAAAAGCGGGGGGAGGGAGGAAGAAGAAAGAAACAGAGAAAGGAATTTTTTCTTGAAAAAAATCTTTTAAAAAATTATCTAATTGCTGGACTTATAAATTATACAATTTTCTTCCTGTTTTTAGAACAAAAATTCAGCTTCCCTTTTAAAGCAAAAAAAAAAAAAGTTTAGGTAAAGGGTGCTCAGTTGGCTGCTATCAGTTTTGTCTTTACATTATTATCCAAGTCAGTGTAGTTGTAAAGGAAATATATTTTAATAAGAATAATAACAGTCTAAGAGATGGCTTGAATAGCCACATGTTCATTGCCATTAATTTTTACTTCTTCATGAAACAAAGCCTGAGTGGAGGAGGCTTGCTCTGAGTTTTCCTAGGTGCTCTCACTAACTTCAGAAGCTATGAAGTCCCTCAACAAAGAAAATGCTGGGTTGTAGAGTACTTGCTCTCTGCTTGTGTGTAGAGTAAACGTGACACACAATTTTACTTTATGTTTAGTGACAATGTGGTAAGTGCTGGAGAGACCAAAACTCTCCCCCACAAGAAAAAAAAATCCTGCTACAATCCAACAAATCCTCTACACAAAATTTCAAGTCAAGTAAGAAAAGTTTGCTGCCTGTTATCCATCCACACGTCGCTCTCACCAACCATAGGGGCTGCCGCTACCTTGATTTTGGTATTCCAGATTCAACATAGGCAAGACACACATCTCTGTTTCTAGAGGCAGCTGTTCAGTGTTTGTCATTATAGAAGTCCGAAGAGACTGACAGTCTTCAAAACAAAAACAAGTCACCAACTTGTTTAAGGAGAGTTTCTAAGGTGCTCTGCCATGTACTAGTTTTCTCAATTTTCAGACTGAATCTTCTTGTCACAAATGCTACATCTTATAAATATTTTTACTAATACTCTTACATAATGACAATAGTAACTGTTATTATAGGCTGTCCGTCTACTCGGTACAAAGATCTTAAGGGAGTGACTTTGACCTCAATGAATTTGGACATCAATTCCCTGTAGGATGTATTATATAGCCCTGAACAAATTTAGGGCTTACATGTTTAGTAACTTGTCCATCATAAAACAGCCACCCTATTCCTTTCTCTTAGAGCATTTTATCGTTCTTAGCATGGTAGCATTTACTTGGTATAATATTAGGGTGGGAGGGAAAGGTGTGGGGGAAGTGGAGTGGTAGATGTTAACTATCCTGTGAATTTTCTGTGTATGAAATAAAATCATTTCATTAAAATAAAATTTAAATGTAAAAGATAAAAAGTTTATCCCCGAACAAAAATAAAATATTAAATCATTGCACCCTGAGAAATTGTATGAGGTTGTCAATGCAGAGACAAATCTGTCAGCAAACAAGACACGCCTATTCAAGTGTATTCTCAAGTGATAAATGGTTCTTAAATAGGAGAATTCAACAACACCATTTATTACAGCTAGTCTATTTAACACTCACTTGGGATTGCAGTAACTACCTGTGTTTCTTAATAGATATGAAGAAAACGTACACTATGTGCATCTACTGACCATAGAGGGTTCTTCGATGACCAAAGAAGGAAGCTTTTTCCTTCCCATAGAAACTCGGAGACAGGGATCATAAATTTTCCTTGTATAGGCTGCCAATTCAATGGTATGAGTTGTAGATGGATGAGAAGCCATCCCTGGGTCATGAGCTGGCAAAAGTCTCATTTAGGCTTTGAGGATTTATATGTTTTTCAAAGAGACAGATTAGAGGATGATACTGTTTTCTAGATGAAAACCTTCAGGATGATTAGGGATGAAATTGACTTTACTTGTGGGAGAATTAAAAGTCTTTTTTAAAAATCATCTTTTCCTTTTTAATAAACATAGTACAAACTGCTTTTAATTCCATAGAAACAAGGATGGGAAGAGATAAACATCAAAATGTTCTCTTCATTTCAGTTCAAGGGATTTTGCCTTCTCTTTTCCCCAGAACACAAGCAATGTGTCATCTATATGAATGGAGTTACACTCCTTGTACTCTTAGGGAAATGGGATGGAAGACCTCAATTGTGCTGCAGGATATAACAGGTTAGGTACTGTCACTTTAGGTATAGGCATCCAAATAATATCTACCATGGGAAATAATGAATCAATAATATAGTATAGAATTCTAAAACAGAAGAAACCCTATTCAATGGTATTCACTTAATTTTTCTCTTAGAACAACTGCTAGAAAAACAAAATGAAGCAACAGAAGCTGTATTAGAATTGGATTAGGTGTCGGCTGCATGTTTATCAGACTCTTTTGTTGAAGTATTTTATTTTTTGTCAATAACCTCAGGTGTGTTTAAGCAGTCCAGTCTCAACAAAGGCTCTCAGGCAGCGTTATCCCTTCTTCGTTCCTAAATTTGGGCAATGTTATGAAGGACGGCGTCTAATCACTTGGTAGTTTTGATGGCTGAACTCTGGTTTTTGGCAGTGAGAAAGATGCGGCTACATTCTCACCCTTCTCCCATAGTTGCAAGAATACTGACATTGAAACCAGAGTTCAGTTCTGCTGGAGCTTTGCCAGGTGCTGGTTTGCTTGTAATCCTGTCCACCTCCATACCTTTATGTGGGGCTTAAATAACCTCTGAAATGAGTGCAGTGTTGTTCTCAAACAAAGGCAGGCCTGAGTGACCTGGAGGGGATGCCCACGGGCTAAAACCGTTGCCAAGCCTGCTCCAAAACTGGTATTTTATGTTTTGCTTATCCACAATTTAATAATATTTCTGAAATTACCTACTTTACTTTTCAGTCTTTTTCTACATGTGTTATTTTAGGTAGGTGTTTACACTCAAATTTATTTATTTATTAGTTCACCTTTTGAGTGCAAACAAATTAATTGGTATCCCTTGATGTCTCTGAAATTTATTTAAAACTGGAAATGGGTTTAGCAGACACCCCTGTTATGAAGTAAAAAAAAAAGAAGGTAAAAACCTGCTATCTCCTTGGTGATATATTTCATTTTCATTTATTGAGAGATGTTTTCTTTTAAGACAATATGCCTTTCTTTACAGGGTTCTATTTAATAGGACAGTAGTCTAAAAGCTGATTTTACCTGGCAGGGAGTAGAGATGAGCTGTTTGGAAACTCGGTGTTGTTTCCCTTAGCACTGTCTCTGTGGAGCTTGAAAACAGCGTGTGGGCCATCCACTGCCATTACACACATGTAGCAGAGTTCCAGAAACATTCTGTTTTCTAATGAAGACAGGCGGGCCTTTCTACTTATTATAACAAAATGAATTTTCAATATGAAATTTAGGCAACAAAGCTAGTTTTTGAAAGCTGTAAATTTTTCTTTTACTCATTTATTTGCTAGAAATATCTGTCACAGGTAGAAAAGCACAGAGTTATCACTTATCCTGCACAGTGATGTGAAGAATAGTCTGTTCAAAAAGTCAATAATTGAATACGTTTCTTAAAATATTAAAAGGGTTATTTATTTATTTATTTATTTATTTATTTATTTATTTATTTATTTTTGGTTTTTCGAGACAGGGTTTCTCTGTGGCTTTGGAGCCTGTCCTGGAACTAGCTCTGTAGATCAGGCTGGTCTCGAACTCACAGAGATCTGCCTGCCTCTACCTCCTGAGTGCTGGGATTAAAGGTGTGTGCCACCATCGCCCGGCTTAAAAGGGTTATTTTTGAAATGGCAGATATGTTCAGGTATTCATTCACAGTTCTTCATAAAATCAAACAAAGATCATCTTAGGAAATGATAGTTCCAGGAATATTTTTGTTTTTGAAGTTATTTTTCATTTTACAACCACGGTATTATTTAGCAATCCGTGAGTTCTAATACTTGCACTGATTCAAGAGTTAAGATTAAGTCTCTTGCCAACCCTAAAATGGATCCCTTAATGTAGGTATCTTCTTCCCTGCTCCTATATCTGCCCTCCATCTCCACCCTCCCACTCCCCCAAGCTCTGGCCAGTCCTTCCTTTCTCCCTTCCCTCTCCTCCTCTCCCCTTTCCCCAAACTTACCCCCACCCTTGTCCCCAGTCCCATGCTCATAACTTTTGCCTAGCAATCTTGTTTGCTTCCAATTTCCAGGAGGATCTATATATGTTTTTTTTTTTTTGGGGGGGTCACCTTTTTATTTGGCTTCTCTGGACTATAGGCTCAATGTCCTTGGTTTCTGCTAGAGTCCACAAATGAGTGAGTACATACCATGTTCCTCTTTTTGGGTCTGGGTTATCTCACTCATGATAGTGTTTTTATTTCCATCCATTTGCATGCAAAATTCAAGATGTCATTGTTTTTCACCGCTGAGTAATACTCTAATGTGTATATATTTCACACTTTCTTTATCTATTTTTTTCATTGAGAGGCATCTAGGGATCCCAGATGTCCACAGGGATGTCCCCAGCTAGTTCCTTGGACAGCAGAGGAGAGGGTGCCTGAACTGTCCTTGACCCACTATCACACTGATGATTATCTCAAATATCATCATAAAATCTTCGTCCGGCGACTGATGAAGATAGAGACAAGGGCCCTCATCAGAGCAATGGACTGAGCTCCCTAGGTCCAATTGAAAGGCAGAAGGAGGGAGAAAACGAGCAAGGAAATCAAGACCACAAGGGGTTGGTCCACCCACTGAGACAGTGTGCCTGTTCTAATGGGAGCTTACCAAATCCAGCTGGACCGGGTCTGAATGAGCATGTGATCAAACTGAACTCTCTGATTGTGGCTGACAATGGGGACTGACTGAGAAGCCATTGATAAAGGCACTGGAACTTGTTTTATGGGATGTTCTGGATTTTGGGACCCTAGCTTATATGGATGCACAGCTCCCTAGGCCTGGAAGTAGGGGGGAGGGCCTTGGACTTCCCACAGGGCAGGGTTCCCTGCCTTCTCTCAAGCAGGAAGGGAGAGGCAGGTGGTGCTGTGGGGGAGCAGGAGGGGATTGGGAGGAGGGAAGGAAGTATAAATATTTGAATGGAAAATAAAAAAAGAGTTAAGATTATTTTGAAATAAAGTTAAAATAATAAAATTGAATAGGGAATATAAAAACATGATTAATAAGAAAGAAAAATAGTTAAGATAGTATAAATTAACAGAGCAAGTAGTGAAATGGAACAAAGTTGGGAATAGGGGACTGGTGTTTTCATTGAATTTGGCTGTATGAATATGCACAGGCTTCTAGCATTGACTAACATCTATGTCTTTTCTTAGGGAGACCATGGTTTGGAAATAACCATGTAACTTTCCTCACTTGCTGCAGAGAGGTTTGTTAATCCAGTCTTATCTGTGCTTTTGGGTTTGGTGCTCACTAAGATGTGAGTTTATTGTGTCTGGTTAGGATTCCACTGAATTTGTGGTTTTCAAAGCCCCGTAGACACATCACAATAACTTCTTCTCTATGGGATTTGATTTGTGTAAGTTGTGAATACAAAGGTTACCACTTGATGTCTTCTAGAATTGTAGATTCATTAGAGGAATTCTGAATATATGGACGGCATTCAAGGTTAGATTACGAAAGTGAATCTATCGATAGACTACTTCTTACAAAAGGGAATCTTCTGGACCCTACCGTTGCTCCCCACTTCCTTCTGCTCTTGCTTTGAGATGGATTCTGTAAATAGTCCCTTTATCTTGGACTTTAAGCCTTCAGAATCATGAGCCAATAAATGTTCATTATGAAGTGCCCGAAATATATTCATGTCCTACAGAATAGAGTTCTTGAGGGAATGAAATAGTTCTTAACTCATAACCCCCAGACATAGTCTGTCATCCAGACTACATCTCACAAGTATTTAAAAACAAAAGCTTTGTAGTAAATGGTTATTTTCTCACTTATTTTTTAGGTACATTTTCCCCATGTCAGTTTGTGGTTTTACTCCAGAGTTAATTGTCAATTACTACAGAAAGACATTGGCTGAGATGTGTAGGCACAGTGATTTCATGCTCATTCCATTTCATTGGAAGCGTCAGGAGAAGAAAGATAGACCACGTCTGTTTACTGAGTTCAGCTGAGATCCAGGGGAAGAGTTCTCAGTATGTCCAGTCTCAGTAGAAAAGGGCTAAGAAGATTAGGAGTGAAGCTGATAAGTGGGATTTGCAGAGCAAATCAATTCTAGTGTGCACGTGTGTTTCTCTGGGGGTAGGCCAAGTGTTTACTAATTGATACCCATTCAAGTTAGACTCCTACTCCACACAGACCTTGGAGAGATGAGGGTGCTATAACTATTGATATTTGCATATCAAAGAGACGTTTCCAAGGCTCTACTTACTAAAGACATTTCATGATCTGTAAGAACAGTTTAAAGAGTCAGAGAATTTACAACTAGGAATTTTCCAAAGAAAATGCTCTGAGCACAAAAGGGGTTAGGTATGTGTAGTTCCAGAAACCTGGCTGCTGTGTAACAAAGCTGAAGAAACAGTGTGGCCATCTTGTTCTATGTTATCATTCTCTTTCTTGACCCATTTGCAGCTTTCTCAGGAGAGCTACTGGCAGTTTTGGCGACACCATACACTATACTTGCCAGAGGGAATTATTAGGAAAATCTTCTAATATAATTCTGCAGGCTAAGAGAGGTTCCAGCTCATGGCTCTTCCACACACCCAGAATTTTATTCTCACGATTCATCTTTGCTGCTTTTTATCAACTTCGGTATTTTGTGCTACATTTAACTCAGCCACAGTTGTAGTTCTGGAGGGAAGGTCTATTTTTACTCTAACACTGAAATAACGTTTTTATGACATAAAAACCCCTATTTTGCAAAGCACTAGTGAATAATGTAGATTTTAGAAAAGATTTATGAAGGGGAAAACAGAGAATTTAGGTCACATGAAAAACTGAATTCTCCTATTCTTTGAAGCTCCCTATCCCTTGCCTTTTTGAAGCTCTCTATTCTTTGCACCTTTATATCTTTAGTGAGCATCTGTCCTGAAACAAATAGATATTTTCTTCTAGCTGTCTAAGACAAAACTCTACTTGGTGAGGTAGAGTCAGTCTATTCAGGGGTGACTCCAATGCTCACCCTGCCTTCTCAGCACCTCCCACAAACAGTAACCTTATCTTGGATATTTCACCTCAAGCAGAAATGCCTTCCTACCAAGTGTATAGTCTGTTTCCAAATGCAAGTAGTTGTAACTTTGTGGTTGAGGATCTTTTCTCTTCAGATTTACAAAAAAACTCAAAAGGAAAGTCTAAAGAAAGAGCCTGTCCACACAAAATCACCACTTCCAAGACCCTGGAGTTTCCAGCCAAGAGGAATTCTCTGCTCTTTTGACCTGGGAGTCTTTGGAGGCCTGGCTCACTCTTACTCATACATAATTAAATTACTTTTGTTAAACCTCTGGAGCAAGGCCATTCAACCTTTCTTAAGTATCCTGAATGTGGCTGGAGGTCAGCTTGAATCCCCTTTAGCAAATATTAAAACAGAATTTATGAAACAAATCCAGGCCATACAAAATTCAAAATACATCATAATGATCCAGCGACTTCTTAAAGAAGGAATTTTTATTCTTCTCTGTGAAGGTAGCAAAGATGGCTTTCATTTTTAGAATGAGTAATACTTATGTATAATGGAAACCTCAAAGATACAAAGATTTTACACACACACACACAAACACACACACACACAAATTTACCACAACTCAGACGTTATTTTCTTGAATAAAGATTACTATGGCATAATTCTTCACCATCACTACAGTATCATAAGCTGAAATCTTAGGTAATGAATTTATTACACATAAAACAATCACTATATGTGATAGAAGACAGAAAGCTTGGCATTAATATGTCATAAGTTTAATACTAGTAGAATTTCTTCACTCTTAGAAAAAGAGGGAAGAAACTGACTTAGATTGAGATGTATAGAACTTTGGTATTCTTTGGAAGGAAAGTTTATAAAATACTTGAGTTCCATTCATGATACCTATGTTGGGATTCTCACAGCCTCTTGTATCACCAGTTCCAGGGAGATCTGACGCCATCTTCTGGCCTCGCCATGAATTGCACTCATGTGTACATACCCACACATAGACACGTACTCATATAGGCTTAATGGAAAAATTTAATATTTTAATAAAGTTTCTAATGAGAGAAAGGAGGGACTCTTTCAAGGAAGGGAAAGCAGAATATAGAAATTGGACCTATTCTTCATACTGACAATAAGGCTCCAAACCTGTGGCTAAGCAAGTCATCAGCCCAGGGGAGAAGCTACTACTTTCACCTTGCTAAGTGGACATAGCAACAAAATGTCTCTTAGTGACTTATTGCTATATCCATATATCAGTGCATTGCTCAAACTTCATCAGAGAAACTCTTGGAGTAAATGACAATTAACACAGAGACCCTCAACTAGATAAAACATATAGAGTAAGACTTTGGAGTGGTCGTCCCTAAACGTGATGTCCATATCACACTTTCCTCACTAACAGCTCAGGAAACTACATGGAAAAGGAAATAGAAATATTGTCAGAGCCAAAAGTGGTGGATGACTTCAAGAAAGCTGTTTTACAGACACAACATAACACATGTTCATATGGACTCATAGTAACTATGACAATGTGATAAGATCTGTGCAAGCTCAAACCAGATGCAATCCCAGCATTGAGAATGGGAGTGGGTCATACAGTCCCCTTGCTGGGGAATTTTCATGAGGTTGTTTGTAGGAGAAGAGTCTATTTCTTCAATAGTGTGACACTTGGTATATTGACTACAGTCTAGGTCAGGCTCGGTTCCCAGGAGTCTGTAACCAATGTGAATTGGACTCAATCGATGGGGGTGGGGGAGGGAGGGAGGGAGAGAGAGAGAGAGAGAGAGAGAGAGAGAGAGAGAGAGAGAGAGAGAGAATACAAGTAGGGTGGATAGTGAGATGAAGTGATTTGAGAGGAGTTGAGGAGGAAGACAATTTTGATCAAAATACACTATATGAAAATCTCAAAGAACTAATAAAACATTATTTATAATGTTTGCTAAGGAAAATTCACTTTGTAAATACCCTCATTTCTGAAGATTTTCACTGAAAGATCCAAATTCATTTTGAAATAGTGGAGGGTTTGCTTTCAGTCTTGCCCTTCTTGGTAGCACAGCTGAGATGGTTTGGTTGTTGCTCTGACTCACTGATGAATGCAATCTCTTTCCAATGAGACAAGGGGTATTTAGAGCTGCTCACAGCAGCCAGACACTACAAATGCTTCCTGATTTAACACAGCATTCAACAGCAGAGGATGTGACCATCTTTACAAACAAGAAATAATATTTAGAAAGACACATGGTAATTAGCACCAACTTCCCCACTTGAATACAGCAACTTCATGTGGAAACTTAACTTTCCTCTCAAGATTTTCTTTTAATGTCCTGTGACTGTTAACCTGAGTGGTGATATAGTCCTTTACAAAGCAAGTATGAGTAGTGTGCTGAATTTCACGTTTCATAAAGCGTTCACTGAGTCAAATATAATAAATGCTGTATATGAAGTTTAAGTGTAAGTCCCATGCAGACAGGCTTAAGTTTTATTCTCATTCCTAGTGGTAGTAATTCATGCTCAGAAGCAGACAGTGACAGTGGTCCCACGGGTTGGATGGCATACACAGGTAAGAGACTCTTTCCTCATAATGAGAGTGTATCCAATATTGTCTTGGTATAAAATGTACTGGAGCTCTCTTATTATAAGTTTAGCACCAAGTAGAAATTAATGCACTATGTGATATATATGTATTTGTTAGGAACTTGATGAGAGGAATATTCAGTTAAAATGTTTAACTGCCATTATGGGCCTAGACATTGAATAATTGTATTCTCTGTTAGAAGCTCATGATTTCTGTTTTGCATTTTTATAATTTTATTAGCTTTTCTGGCTTTAATATATTGCCCTTCCTGTGAAAAATAATTTACAATTGTGAGTTTGTGGTAGATTATATTCTATTAAGTTTTCTGTCATGTTTAGTTTATGTTTGTGTAAGTTTTCTACAGTACCAGAGAGCATTCAATTACAATATTTCAAACAGCTATATATTAAAGGTTATAAGAGCAAAATAGAGATCTCATGGTAAAATAAATTATGTCAGTATAATCATCAGTATTATCATACTTATTACAATAATAGAGAAATACGCACTTCATTATTAACTGCTTAATCATCCATGAACAAAAACAAGGATTATAGTCAGTGTGCTGCTGTGGAAGGGCAACCCATCAAGGTTTTCCTATATAAATGTAGTCGACATTAGGGATTTTCACCATCTTACCTCAACTCTGTTATGATCCTAGAACCTGCAGATGTATTCAGACGCCATGACTCTGAGTTCCATTAGAAATGTATACAACATAAACATTGTTGCTTACATCATCTAGATTTTCAAGGACTAGAGGCAGGAAAATGATTATGTTTAATTTTTCTCTTGGTTTAAAAATGTAGTATTTTGAATTAATTGAACCAAATTGTCATTTTGTAGATCTGAATACATTACTGTAAAAATAATTTGGTAGACATAAGAAGGAGAGAAATATCTTCCTGAGGCCGTATGTTAGTAGGCTCTAGTCCATAAAGATAGAATATATTAAAAGAAGAGGCATTTTAGGTTTTATTTGAAAATAAAAGTAAAGCATTTAAGTTGTAAACACAATATATATAATTTATTATATTTAACTTACAATCATAAACTTACTTTAAAACAACCTCTTTCTATAGTTTCATATTTTCTACTTTAATATTAAATATTATTGCTTTATATTAAAAGGGAGCTCCAGAGAGAAAATGCTTAAGACTAAGTATTTTATTCCATAGTTAATATCCAGTAAGCTGGAGCTAAGTGTAAAATAAACAATGTGTATAACAAGATGGAAGCAATACAGAGTAGCATTGTTTACCTGCCTGAACTTAAAAGAGACTCCTTTTAATTATAATTGGTGTTCCCTGAAGCAACCACCTTGGAAGGGACAGTGGGTAAGATAAATTCTTCAGTTTTTTTCCCGTTTACTATAATTTCCACAAATGGCACTCAGAACACCTACAAATAACAAATATATGGCCACTGTCAATCAACAAAATGCTCTGACTTTCTCTTTTTGTGGCCCCAAGTGTTTATTGCATGTCTGGAAGCTTTATTTCAGAGGAAATATATATATATTATATATTTATATACATATATATTTATATATATATGCATATATGTATGTATTATTTGGTATAAGTAGTTGTCCTGGGTTGAAATATTTTCTGTACCTGTTAGAAAATAATGAGATTTAATTTATTTTAATTAAAAAGTAATTTTTTCATACAATATGCTGTGATTATGGTTCCCTCTTCCTTCATCTCCTCTCAGATCCTACCCACTTCCATACTCATCCAACTCTGAGCCTTCTTTATTTCTCTTTAGGCAAAAAAGAGGAAAAAACAATAACAAAAAAATAAACAAAAGAACAACAACAAAAACAACTAACCAGGAACAACAAAGCACAGACATAAAAAAGCAAATAAATCAATAAATAAAACAGAAGAAAGAATAAACAGGAGAAACACATAGACAGTCACACAGAGAGATACATGGAAGCCATAAAAACACAAAATTGAGTACTGTAATATTAAAGCAAAAGACAAATAAGGTAAAAAAAATACCTGAATAAAGCATTTGAGACAAAAATTTCCAGAAGTATTATTGCGTTCATTTCTTGTTGCCTATCTACTGCTAGTAATGGGGGCTGCCCTAAGTGTGGTTTGTATATCCAGTGGAACTCCATCAGAGAAAGCAATTTTTCCTTTGTGAGCAGTTGACATATAGAGATAGTTTCTTGGTTAGAAATGAAATCTTTCATCCACTTTTGTAGAAGAAATATTAGAAATAAGAAATGTTGGGAATAGGAAATCAGCATTAGGTGAACAGCAGAATACTAAATGTTCCTGTGTTGTAAGTATTACGCTAGTGTGTGACATGAGAGCATTGTTTGCATAAAGCTCAAGCATCTCTCAGCAGGATACTACATAGTTACAGAGGGAAATGGGCATATCCAGGGCGCAGTGACTTCAACACTGACAGTGCACACCATTTCATCAAGTAATTTCAAAGTCCATTTAAAAGAAATCTAAATTGAAAGACATTGTACAAAACATCTACATATTATTCTAGAATATCAAGGCCTTGCATGACAAAGGAGATTGAGGAACTGGAGAAGACAAAACAAAGAAATCCACTGTGAAATCCTCCACCAAGAAAATGTCAACAGTGTGGGAACTGACGAAAATTACCTTCACATTAATTAATGATGATGCTTAAATCCTCTCTCTCTCTCTCTCTCTCTCTCTCTCTCTCTCTCTCTCTCTCTCCCTCTTTCTCTCTCTGAGTATGCATGTGTGTGTTTGTTTGTAAAACGTAAAAGGTTTGGCAAAGTAGAAGCCAAACAGCTTTGTTGACTAAACTCATCACAAGGATTAGAATTCTCAACCTATGTTGACTGCTTGCCACTGGTGCCCTCCTTAAAAAGACCATGTTCACAAATAACAACCTGAAACTTGATTTGAAAATACAATTGTATTTCAATTCAAATTTGGGAAAATAATATAGTTCATATTTAGCATGTTATTTCATATAAATCATGGTCTAATAAAGTATCTCATATTGAAACACAGTACACATAGACACACAGACACACACACATACACACACAGGCTATACCAGCCTGGTATGACTGAAATAATTTCAGTAATATCATATCCATACAGAAAGCATATATAAAATATATAAAAAGTAAGATCTATAAACAGTCTCATAAAATATAGACTAGTTTGCCTTTAAATGATTTTGACAACAGATTTTGTACAAAGCCACAAAATGTGGTTTTCAGAGATGTTTTTCCCTGCCTTTGAAATAAGCATGAAGGATCATTTGCATTTCCTTGATTTCTGCAGTGCAAAGCACAGTTCCAAAGATCAAATAAGACCAGTTTGGAAATGAGTTCTATGAATAATAAAGCATGACTCAAAAGTATATTATTGCCTGCAATCATAGTTTTATGATTATTTTACAGATCTTTTACTGGATTTCGGGAGTTGGTAATTTTTCTTTATGCTAGTTATGAACCAAGATTAAAGAGGAAAAGGGGCTTTGAGATGGCTCAGCCAGAGAAGTGTCTGCTAAACAGATGGCATCAAGACCTCAGTTTGGATTCCCCAAACTCCCAAAAGCTCCTGATGAGGCTGTGTGCACTTGCTATCCCAGTGTCGGCAACAGGGGATTAGAAACAGGGAGATACCTGGAGCTGGTTGACAAGCTACTCTAGGCAATTGTTGAGTTCCTTGTGAGAGTTCATGCCATAATAAGTAATAGGGTAGCAAGTGATCAAGGAAGACATGCAATATCAACCTTGGCCTTCAGAGCACATGCATGTAATCATGTTCAGAGGTGTTACAAACATGCACACACACACACACATACACACTCAACATTACCAGACTGTAACAACAGAATATTTTCCAAAGTAACAACATAAAATCCAACATAATAATTGTCACGTGATAAAAAGGTATTATAAAAATAAAAAGTTGAAATATTATTTCCCAAGAGTGTATAGTGATCACAATACTTAAATACCACTGATACCTGCATGATCATGTGTGCTTTATAGTCAATGAAGAAGTTATATATTGTACTAAAATAATGTCACATTTCTGAATCTTCAATTATGACTCACAAATATCAAAAATCAGCATTCATTCATCATCAATTCCTTGTCTACCCTTATATGATGAATAAGTGAGTCTTGAGTAAACATGAGTGGGAGGCTGCACTGGCCACAGGATAACAGATGGGTTGTTTGGCCAGAACTCTTGCCAGAGATACATAAAAAATTCCAATTTAAGTGATAATTAGGAACTCAATGAACTAACTAAAATATTTGCTTACAGATCTTCCCTTCTTAAGCACAGATGAAAGTAACCATTAGGAAGAGACTTGCAATTCCAGAGGGGCTATTTCAGCGGGGACCCAAGCAGACATTCTTACCATTTACTGAGACTGATTGACAGCCATGGCCAGGAGCAGAGTGAGAGTTTACTTGGACTTTCTCATGGTGGGATTCAGCAGAAAGCTCAGAAAGCAGCCATCTCTCAAAATTCGCGTGGGTAAACCACTCTGAACTATTTATTTATTTATTTATTTATTTATTTATTTATTTATTTATTAAAAATTTCCACCGCCTCCCATCCTCCTATTTCCCTCCCACTCTCCCCACTCCCCCTCCCTCTCCAGTCCTAAGAGCAGTCAGGGTTCCCTGCCCTGTGGGAAGTCCAAGGCCCTCCCCCTTCCATCCAGGTCTAGGAAGGTGTGCATCCAAACAGACTCGACTCCCAAAAAGCCAGAACCCTCAGTTCACCCACATTGTCAGCCACATTCAGAGAGTCCGGTTTGATCACATGCTCCCTCAGTCCCAGTCCAGCTGACCTTGGTGAGCTCCTATTAGATCAGCCCCACCGTCTCCGTGGGTGAATGCACCCCACGTGGTCCTGATTTCCTCGCTCATGTTCTGCCTCCTTTTGTTCTTCATCTGGGCCTTGGGAGCTCAGTCCAGTGCTCCAGTCTGGGTCTCTGTCTCTATCTTCATCCATTGCCAGATGAAGGTTCTATGGTGATATGCAAGATATTCATCAGTGTGGCTACGGGAGAAGGCCAGTTTGAGAACCCTCTCTTCAGCTGCCCAAAGACCTAGCTGGAGACATCTCCTTGGACACCTGGGAACCCCTCTATAGCCAACTCTCTTGCCAATCCCAAAATGGCTCCCTTAGTTAAGATATCTTCTTCCCCGCTCCCATATCCTCCCTCCCTCCATCTCCAAGCAGTATTAAAATCCTGCCCACACATATTTAAGATTATTTCAAGTCTTGGATCTTAAATATGTGTGGGTAGGATTTTAATACTGCTTGGTGCTAATTTTTGCCACTGTTTGACAAATCAGCTTATCTCCTCCTATTCCTAGTATGGGTGAAGATTGACCAATGAATCTATGGGGTATATTTAAATGGCATTACTCAGGATAATGTTAATACCTGGCCTTTCTGCACAAAGAAGAAAACTACTTCACAAAGTGAGAAAGAGTGAACCTAGAGTTCAACCTGAGAAGATACAGTGATGAACATGATGAGTGTGCTAACCTAAGACCTAGTCTTTTTTATTGATTTTGTTAAGCTCTACTTTTTCTCTGCTCCCCTCCCTTCTCCCCTCCCTTTCAACCCTCTCCCAAGGTCCCCATGCTCAGGAGAGCTTGTCTTTTTCTACTTCCCATGTAGATTAGATCCATGTATGTCTCTTTTAGGGTCCCCATTGCAGTTTAGGTTCTCTGGGATTGTGATTTGTAGGCTGCTTTCCTGTGCTTTATGTTTAAAAACCACTTATGAGTGAGTACATGTGATAATTGTCTTTATGAGTCTGGGTTACCTAATATGATGTTTTCTAGTTCCATCCATTTTCCTGCGAATTTCAAGATGTCATTTTTTTTCCTTTTGTGTAGTACTCAATTGTGTAAATGTACCACATTTTCCTTATCCATTCTTTGGTTGAGGGGCATTTAAGTTGTTTTCAGGTACTGGCTATGACAAACAATGCTGCTATAAAAATAGTTGATCGAACGCATGTTCTTGTGGTATGAGCATCCTTTGATGTGGTATTGCTGGGTCTTGAAGAAAGTTATTTTCTAATTTTCTGAGAAATCGCCACACTGACATCAAAAGGGGCTGTATAATCTTGCACCCCCACCAGCAATGAAGGAGTGTTCCCTTTACCTCACAACCTCTCCAATATACGTTGTCATCAGGGTTTTTGTCTTGGTCATTCTTACAGGTGTAAGATGGAATCTCAGAGTTGTTTTGATTTCCATTTCTCTGATGACTAAGGATGTTGAACATTTCCTTAAGTGCCTTTAGCCATTTTAGATTCGTCAGCTGACAGTTGCCTGTTTAGGTCTGTACTCCATTTTTATTGGATTATTTGTTCTTTTGATGACCAATTTCTTGAGTTCTTTGTATATTTTGGAAATCAGACCTCTGTCTGATGTAGGGTTAGTGAAGATCTTTTCCCATTATGTAGGCTGTTATTTTGTCTTGTTGACAGTGTCCTTTGCTTTACAGAAGCTTCTCAGTTTCAGAAGGTCCCATTTATTAATTGTTTCTCTCAGTGTCTGTGCTACTGGGGTTATATTTAGGAAGTGGTCTCCTATGCCAATCCGTTCAAGTGTACTTCCCACTTTCTCTTCTATGTGGTTCATTGTGGTTGCTTTTATGTTGAGGTCTTTGATCAATTCGGACTTGTGTTTTATATGTGGTGATAGATACAGATCTTTTCATTCTTCTACATGTTAATATCCAGTTACAGAAGCACAATTTGTTAAATATGCTTTCTTTTTTCCATTTGATATTTTTTTGCTTCTTTGCCAAAAATCAGGCATTTATAGGTATGTGGATTAATATGCGGGTCTTCAATTTAGTTCCATTGGTCCTCCTGTCTGTTTTTATGCCAATACCAGGCTGTTTTCAGTACTGTAGCTCTATAGTAGAGTTTGAAGTCAGGGATTGTGATGCCTCCATAAGTTCTTTTATTGTATAGGATTATTTTGGCTATCCTGGGATTTGCTTTTCCCATATGAAGTTGAGTACCATTCTTTCGATGTCTGTGAAGAATTTTGCTGGGATTTTAATGGGCATTGCATTGAATCTGTAGATTGCTTTTGTTAAGATTGCCATTTTTACTAATTCTACCTACTCAAGACCATGAGAACTCTTCCCACTTTCTGGTGTATTCTTCATTTTCTTTCTTCAAAGATTTAAAGTTCTTGTCATACAAGTCTTCCACTTGTTTGGTTAGAGTTATTCTGAGATATTTTATGCTGTTTGTGACTATTGTGAATAGTAATGTTTCCCTGATTTCTTTCTCAGCCCATTTATCAGATCTGTAAACGTGGGCTACTAATTTTTTGAGTTAATCTTGTATCCTGCTACATTACTGAATGTGTTTATGAGTTGTAGAAGTTCCTCAGTGCAATTTTTGGGGTCTCTTATGTAAACTATTATATCATCAGCAAATAGTGAGAGTTTGACTTCTTTTTCAATTTGTATCCCCTTGATCTATTTTTGTTGTCTTATTGCTTTAGCTAGGACCTCAAGAACTATATTGAGTAGATATGGAAAGAGTGGACAACTTTGTCTTATTCCTGATTTCAGTGGGAATGCTGTTTCTCTTCATTTAGTTTGATATGGCTGTTGGCTTGCTGTATATTATCTTTATTATTACCAGCTAGGTATATTCATTGTATTCATGCTGTTCTCAAGACCTTTATCATGAAAGGGTATTGTATTTTGTTGAAAGGTTTTTTATCATCTAATGCGATGATTACATGTTTTTTTTTATTTTTTAGTTTGTTTATATAATTGACTATGTTGACAGATTTTTGTATGTTGAACCATCTTTGGGATGAAGCCAACTTGATCATGGTGTATGATGGTGGTGATTTGTTCTTGGATTCGATTTGCCAGTATTTTCTTTAGTATTTTTGCATCAATTTTCATGAGTGAGATTGGTCTGTAATTCTCTTTCTTAGTAATATTATTCTGTGGTTTGGGTATCAGGTTAACGGTTGCCTCTTAAAAAGAGTTTGGCAATGTTCCTTCTGTTTTTGTTGTGTGGAATAATTTGAGGAGTATTGGTATTAGTTCCTCTTTGAAAGTTTTGTAGAACAATTCTGAACTTAAACCATCTTGCCCTGGGCTTTTTTTGTTGGGAGCGTTTTGATGACTGCTTGTATTTCTTCAGCAGTTATACATCTGTTTAATTTGCTTATCTGGTTGGGTTTGATAAGTGATATTTATCCAGAAAGTTGTCTATTTCCTTAAAGTTTTCCAATTTTGTAGAGTACAGATTTTTGTAATATGACATGATTATTCTCTGTATTTTTCCATGTCTGTTGTTATATCCCCCTTTTCATTTCTGATTTTATTAATTGTTGTAATAAGAGTGGCGTCCAGCCGCCCGCATGGCTAGCTTATGCCCCAAAATAATTACATGGAAACTGTATTTTTATTTATTTATTTATTTATTTATTTATCTATTTATTTATTTATTTATTAAAGATTTCTGTCTCTTCCCCCCCGCCGCCTCCCCTTTCCCTCCCCCTCCCCCAATCAAGTCCCCCTCGCTCGTCAGTCCAAAGAGCAATCAGGGTTCCCTGCCCAGAGACAGAGAAACTGTATTTTTTTTAAACACTGCCTGACCCATTAGTTTCAGCCTCTTATTGACTAGCTCTTACATATTGTTCTAACCCATTTCTAAGCAACAGATTAGAAAGAAGTCACTCCCACATCATTTAATTTAAATATTCTCTTTCTGCCTTTTGGTTAGTTTGGATAAAGGTTTGTCTATTTTGTTGATTTTCTTGAAGAACCAACTCTTTGTCTCCTTGATTCTCTGTATTGTTTTCTTTGTTTTATTTTGTTGATTTCATCTCTCAATTTGATTATTCCCTGCCATCTAGTTCTCTTAGGTGAGTTTGCTTCTTTTTGTTCTAAAGTTTTCAAGTGTTCTGTTAATTCACTAGTGTGGGATTTTTCCAGCTTCTTTGTGTAGGTATTTAGTGATGAATTTGGCTTTTGTATCTAAATCTGTTAGTCTGTGCCTTTTTATAGGTGAGTTGAGTCCATTCACATAAAGAGATATTAATGACCAATGATTGCTTAGTTTTCAATGTTAACTTAGTTTTCAATGTTGGTGATATTAATTTGTGAGTTTTCTCCTTCTTTGGGATTGACTGCTATGAGACAATCAATTGTCTATGTTATTGTTGGTGTAGCCAACTTCCTTGTGTTGGAGCTTAACTTCTAGCATTTTATGTAGGGCTGGGTTTGTGGCTAGGTATTGGTGAAATCTAGTTTTGTCATGGAATATCTTATTTTGTCCTTCAGTGGTGATTGAATGTTTTGCTGGGTATTTTGGTCTGGGTTGGCATCTGTGGTCTCTTAATGTCTGTATAATGCTTGACCATGACCTTCTGGCTTTCATTGTCTCCAATGGGAAATCACCTGTAATTCTGATAGGTCTACCTTTATATGTTACATGGCCTTTTTACATTGCAGCTCTTAATATTCTTTCTTTGCTCTGTAAATTTAGTGTTTTGATTATTATGTGGAAAGAGGACTTTTTTTTTAAATCCAGTCTATTTGTTGTTCTGTAAGCTTCTTGTATCTTCATAGGCATATCTTTCTTTAGATTGGGAAACTTTTCTTCTACAATTTTGTTAAATACATTTTCTGTGCTTTTGAGTTGAACTTCTGCTTTTTCCATACCTATTATTCTTCGGTTTGGCCTTTTCATGGTGTTCCATATTTCATGGATAGTTTGGGTTAAGCTTTTGGTAGATTTAATGTTTTCTTTGAATGATGAGTCTATTTCCCCTATTGTATCTTCAGAGCTTGAGATTCTCTCTTCCATTTCGTGTATTCTGTTGTTCATGCTTGCATTTATGGTTCCTGATCATTTGCTCACAACTTCTGCTTCTATAATTCTGTCAGATTGTGTTTTCTTTATTGTCTATAGAGAGAAAAAAAGGTGGGAGAGGAGAGGAGAGGGGAAGGGATTGAAGAAGACAAGAGGAGGAGAGAGGAGAGGAGGGGGTAGAGATTGTAGGAGAGGGGAGTGAAGGGGAGGAAAGGAGAAGAGAAGAGAGGGGAGGAGAAGGAAGAAAACAGAGAGGAGGAGAGTGGATGAGAGGAGAGTGGAGGGGATAGGAGGAGAGAAGTGGGGAGCAGAAGGGGGGAGACGTGAGTTGAGGAGAAGGGAAGAGAGGGGAGGAGAGGAGCAGGTAGATGGAAAAGAGGAGAGGAGAGGGGTAGAAAGGGGTAGAGAGGGGAGGAGATAGGAGGAGAGGGAAGGGAAAGATAGGAGAAGAGAGGAGAGGGGAAGAGTGGAGGGAAACAAAAGAAACTTGGAACAAGAGAAAGAGATCTTGGTGTCAGGTCTGGTAGGTACGCCTTTATCCACAGTCAAGTCCCCCCAGACACACGCCAGGTCCTGATGCCAGGTTCTGCTACACGTACCATTTCCTTACAAATAAAGTCTTCCACACAGGGCTAAGTGTCATGCCATGTAACATCTACCAACTGTTATGTCCAACACCACCCAATACATGATTTGGAACAAGATACTTCTCAGAATCCCCCCTTCTATAGCCACTTACACAGTAGACACATGGGTGGTGATAGGTAATGTAAGGTATTTCCTACCTAACAACTAAAGCACACAGCAACACAACACATGCACCACAGACACTCATGCACACATACATACAGACACTTACATGCATTCATGCACACACACATGCATGAAAACACCATTACATATTAGATTCCTCATGTTATCCCCTCACAGAGAAATCTTGCATACACATCAATCTTACATAGTTTAGTATGCTCTCTCTCTCTCTCTCTCTCTCTCTCTCTCTCTCTCTCTCACACACACACACACACACACACACACACACATAAACACAGACACTGGCACACATGCATGCAAATACGCGTACATGAATACACCAGTTTTTATCAAGTACTTCATATTATCCCCTCACAGAGGAATCTTACATACACATAAATCTTACATAAATTGGTAAGAGGATATTCCTTTTAAGTATTTTCTGCCCTACACCTAAAGTCATCTATGGCTGAATATCAACTCCTGATAAGTATCCTCAAAAAGACAACCGAGCTGAGGGTATAAAGCTGTGAGAATAAGCACAGGTCTAGGTGTCATGGTCTCTTTGTTTCTTCCTGCCATACATACAAAGAACCACATGTAGGAACTGAATCTCTCTCCCTCTCTCTCTCCCTCCCCC
>NW_026067904.1:15257156-15302745 GCF_014885135.2 Alexandromys fortis
CCCCTCTCTCTCTCTCTCTCTCTCTCTCTCTCTCTCTCTCTCTCTCTCTCACACACACACACACACACACACACACACACACACAAACACACACACAGACATACACATCCACACAGATTTCATTATCTCCTCCTGTGAGGCACTATTTCTCATAAGCACAAATCACACACATAACCTGGAGTCAAGACCAGCTAGGTTTTACCTGCCTGCCATATATAGAAATGCCTTACACACTTTAGATCTCTGATCCTGTTGGGTACCCTTTTCCTATAGTGAAAATTCAACATATACATATAAGTCTTGGTATCTGGTCCTAGGACATAACCATTTCCTACAATCAAAGTCACACATGATCACAACTAAGTGTTCCATCCTGATCCATATTCCCATATTCATAGAAGGCACAAGTCTGGTTCTGTTATCTATCTATTGTCTTACAGGTAAATCTCCACCTACACACACATGGTTGCATAGCAGATCCTGCATGGTTCATCCTCCCCTACAACCAGGTGATAGGTGCCTCTGTACATCACTTTGCCTATGAATAGAGCTTATTATATGGAGATACGTTTCAGGTCTAGCCAGTATCAGGTTAACTACAGTATAATCCATATACATGAGCACACACACACACACACAAACACATACACAAAGAACATATACATATGACAAGGTGTCTGATACACACACAAACACATACACACAGAACATATACATATGACAAGGTGTCTGATTTTGCAAGATAGACCTTCCATACGACAGCACACTAGATATACATACATATTTATACATACATATAAACACAGATACTCACACACACATACAGACACAAGCACAGATACACTCACACAAATGGATATGTGTCAGGGCATAATAGGTATCCCCTTCCTTACAGCTAAAGGCCAACTCTCAGGCCTATGTTTCTAGTCCTGCTGGCTTCCCCTATATTATACAGATCATAGACACTGGATGAGGTCTCAGGTCATGATAGGTTCTTCCTTTCATTATTTAGATCTCAATGTGCAAACATGGGTACTTGATCAGTAGTGCTCACTACCCCAAACCCAGTGACAAAATTCTTAATACATCACATACACACAAATACACACACACACATGCACACACACATGCACACACACCACAAGTCTAGGCTTAATAGGCAAAGCATCACAAATATCTGCATGTCTATGTGTCTGGTTATTCATATCGATTCCTCGCTGCACGGAAACCTGCCAAAAATGTGACTACTTGTATGCTCCTCTGGGTTCAAACTCAACCACAATTCCTATCTCAGTCCACAGCTTGATGTGAATTTCTATATGTATCTTCCACTCTAACCAAAGTCCCACTAAGGTATCAAGATGCTGGTCTTCCCTGTGTTCCCTCTCTTGTAGCCACAGGCTCTTACACAAACATGGCTGTGATAACAACTACCACATATGTCTTCCCACATATCCAAAGCCCTACAAATGCATAGATAGTTTGGTTTCAACTCCTACTTAATATCCCCACAACAACAGCAAAATCTCACACACATACTTCAAATTATTCAGCCATCCCAGGTAGCTTTTCCCCTGTTTCTTCCTCCATGTTTTATACTCGCATCTGAAGAATGGAAGCTAAGAACAGTATATGTAAAGAACTTTCAACATTTGTCTTTCTGGATCTGGATTCCCTAACACAATATAATCTATTCATAATCCATGCATTTTCCTAGAAAGATGGCTCACTAATAAAAATGTTGTTATGATAAGCATCTGAAAGTAGCTTGACTTGGCAGTTGGTGACCAGTCACAGGACTCATTTTTTTGTTGAATCGTGTGGGAAACCCCAACCCACTGTGGGTGAGTTCATCCCTTCAAATTGGTCTGAAGTAGTATAAGTAAAATGAGAAAGACAGTTGCCAGATTTGTCTGTTTTGTGCCTCAGCTCCTGCTTGATTTCCTGCCCAAACTTCCCTAAGTGACAGACATTGATAAGAGTATGTAAGTCAAATAAAGTCTCCCCCCCCACATTGTTTTTGTCATGATGCCTATCAGCAATAGAATGCATAGTAGGTCAGTATTCCAAGAGTATCCTCAATCTTAGGATCTTATTGCTGCCACCTCCTGAGTGCTGGGATAAAAATATGTACTACAGCACAAACTAGGTGAATAAAACTTCAAGTTGAGACAGATGTCATAGAGAAAGTAAATCAGTCTCTAAAGAAGTAGAATTCAAAAATCAAAATATTATTAAGGAAGCTTATCAGAGAAAGTATTTTCAAGAAGATGGACTGAGAGACTTTGGAAAAGGAGTGTAGAAAAAAAAGAAATATGGCACTTGAAGAATAGAGGCCTTGGGGAGGAATCTGTCTATATTTTTCATATATGAAGAAGACAGGTTTCCTCTTTACAACAAGGCTAGGTGTCAATCTCTATTGAGAAAGGGTAAACCAGTCTTCTCCAGGGACAAGCTCTGGCATATTTCATTCAGTCCCTAGACACATAGATGAATAAAACAAAGCTAAATGGACTCAATAGTCTAGAAATAAATCTGTTTATATATGTGTACAAATCCATACAATACTATATGGAACTAACTGAAGAATTCATATTTTGGACAGTGATACTTGGGATAACCTGAGGCACAAGGAGAAAAGGAAGTGGCAGGAGAGATTTAGATGAAGACTCTATGTGTGTCTTTCTCAAGAAAACACATAGAGTCTAACATCTTAAAAGAACTGGTTGCAGGTTCTGTAGGAATACTTAGGACATAGAAAAACTACATCCAAAAATTTGATGAATTTCTCTAATTGATTGACATTGTTTCCCAAATTTTGAGAAAATACATAAATGGAATAAATTTTGGAACTTGCCACAACCGACATACAGAGATTTTTGGATTAAAATGACCCATCACAAAAGCAGTGCAAGAAATGAGGAAAGAGTAAGCAGAATAGTGGTTTTGATATGTTATGTTTTGAATTGCTTTGATTTTAGGATATTGATGACCAGTGTTGATATAATAGGCCATGGCAAGCTGATGATGTACTTCCAATTTTACAAAGTAAAGAAAGTAAAGATTTTTACATAGACCTACGTACTGACTCTCAGGAAGAGAGGGGACTCTCAGGGAAATGTCAGCACACATTCATGTAGAGGATGCTGGAATTTTAAGTGAGCCTTTCTTGTAGTTTCAGAATCATAGTTTCTTTAAGGCAGGAATCTTTGGGTCCTATCGATGGTCCATTTATGGGAGATCACAAGTCAACAGTGCACAGATATTGCCTGATGACCCTTTCACTAAGGACAGACTAGAAACAGATCAAACACAAATCCCACCTTAATAAACCAAGTCTATTATCAGATCTGAAAGGAGACCTTGAAAGGGAAGAAGTGTGGTTGTTATATGGCCTAGCTGAGATATGTCTGCCAAAAGGAGCAAAGAAGCAAAGCCTTCTGCAGTAACCCTGCTCTAACAGGACCCTGCATGCAGTCCAAGTGAGTGCCAAAGCATTGTAGAGCAGACACAAGTCACATAATATAATATGAATTTATTCTGTACAACGAGGTCATCCTGATTGTTGACTCAATCTGATTGCCTCCTTTCTGTATATGTCACCAATCAAACCTTAGCTCATGATGCACAGTACAAGTTAGGTCTATACGGCAGTTGTTGTCAGTCCTGTGAGGTTGAAGGCAGAGCTTTCACATCAAGGACACCAGAGGTAAAGGCACTGCGCACAGACAGTGAATGAAGACACGGATTTGGAGGAGGTATTTCTTATCTACTCAACACCAGGTACACCCTGATTAGCTGCTCTCTTCCAGGACTGTTTTGCTTTCATTGGACCCAAAATGCTCTCTTTATTTTAAAAACCTCTTTGTGGGTGGGGACTAGGCTACTTGCCCACTTTCCTACTACCTGAAGAATCAGGAATCCAAACCTACATTCTGAACAACCTAGGACACTGTATTATTCCTGTCTACACAGTCTGTGCTTGGTAGACATCCAGGCACCTGCTCAGCTCCTTGAGGTCTTGTAGAGCATGTTGGAAACTATCACTTCCCATTTCCCTTATTGACTAGTTGGACGGATATTAGTGCTATCTCTATTTAAAATCAGGTAGAATCCATCCATGAATGCATTCATACCAGTCTGTTATTTTCTTGACATTTCATCATTGAAAATCTTTTATACAATATATTTTGATAACTTTCATCCTTACCCCATTCCTTGTAGAGCCTTTAACCTGTCTTGCCTTATAGTATTCTGGTTTTCTTTCTGCAAAAAAAGTCAAAATTTCCAATATATATATTGGAATGTATATATATGATATTCTAAAAGAAATGAAAATGAACTCAAAAGTATATCCCATTTCTTATTGGGTTAATTTTCTGAGTGCCAATAATTCTAGGTCATGGGTCTTAGCAAAAGCAGTTAGTAGGATCCTTGTGTGCAACCATTAGAGGATTCTGATTATTCCTTTGCCTCCAGGAACATTTAGATTTGTTTGGTTAGGAATGGAACTCCATTTCCACATTCTCTTTTCAATGACAGAACCACCACCTGAGCTGACCTCTTGTGTGCTCCTCTGTACAGCTACAGCCTCTGTGAGCTCACGTGCTCATCAGTCCTGCTGTATCTGGAATTCACTGTTTCTTATATAGCCTCTCACAAACTCATCCCAGACCCTGTGCCAGGTTTTGTTTCATTTCCCACTTAATTATAACCAAAGCATTACAGACAGAACTAGGTGTCTTGTCTTTGAAAGTCTCCCAAACTTACAGATACAACCACCCAATGCATCGTTTGGCTTAAGGTACTGCTCAGAATCCCCTCTTCTATGGCCACCGACACAAATACACACATAGGTGATGATAGATCATATGAGGAGTTCCCTCCCTAGCAACTAAAGCACCCATAAATAAAACACACACATTGAAATGCATGCAGGCTTGCACATAGGCATCCATGAAGGCACTAGAATTTATCAGGTTCAGTAAGTTGTCATCCCATAGACAAAGATTATACACACATAAATTGGTAAGTGTCAAGTCCTTCTATGTATCTCCTCCCCTCACTGAAAGTTACTTATAGCTAAGTAACAGTTTGTGATGAGTATCTTTGTATGTATAACCAAACGATGGTATAAGGCCCTCAATATACACACAGGACTAGGTGTCAGAGCCTGTTTGTTTCTCTCTGTTCTACAGTCAAAGTCCCACCTCTCTCTCTCTCTCTCTCTCTCTCTCTCTCTCTCTCTCTCTCTCTCTCTCTCTCTCTTTCTCTCTCTGTGTATCTGTGTGTCTACCTTAGTTGTGTGTTTGTGTGTATAATTTGACTATTCAGGTTTAGGAATTTGGCAGGTGTTTGTGTGTGTGTTAATTTGTCTATACGGCAGTCTGTAACTATCTGAATCTAATCCTTATCCATGCATGCATGTGTGTGGTTTTTCCAATGGAGGGGAAAAGTCAGGAACTGACAGCATACCCCCCCCACATCTCTGCAGCTATACCTAAAATAGAATGTATTAAGACTCTCCTGTGCTCAACATTCAGTGCTAGGTAAAAGATCATACTATACACACACAAACACACATATTCTATTACACAGGCTCCCAAAGTCAGAAACACATGCAATCATGAACATACAAGAGTAAGTGCCAGGTATTGCTAGGTAGTCCTTTCTTCATATAAAAAGGTCTTCTGACGTGGCTAAGATCATGTCCAGTAAGGTACTAAATTTTCTATTGGAATAAGTACAAACACACTCACAGATAGACAAATGACTAGGCAACATGTCCAAAGGACCCACCCCCCTCCCACTAACTCTCAGGAACACAAGGAATAAGCTCCTATTGTCAAAGGCCCCATGCATGGTTGTGTGTCGATTCATCCTCAATAAGAGGTTCACAAAGGCAAAGGTCCACATTCAAAGGCATGACTAGGTGTTACATTATATTAGGTAGACTCTCTGCTACAGCAAAGGCCACACTTACACCCATGTAGAGTGTTAGGTCATATTAGGTGTGCACAGTCTGCCAAAAATGCATGGAAATAAACACACACACACAAACACACACAAAAGTGAGTATATGTAATATCATTTTCTGACTTTTTCCCATCCACAGGCAAAGCTGCCCCCACAAATACATGGAAAGGGATCACATTCAGTTATCACCTCATCTTCAGCCAAATTCACAAACAGATACACACATAAATAAATGTCTGGGCCTGCTGAGTTCTAAACCTTGAAAAAACAAAGAATAGTTTGAGAAATACCTGTGAGGCAGACACACACACACACACATACAGAGAGAAAGAGAGAGAGAGAGAGAGAGAGAGAGAGAGAGAGAGAGAGAGAGAGAGACGTAGCAACAAAAGAACATGAGACCGAGAGAGAGAGAGAGAGGTTGGTGTCGGATCCAGTAGGTGTCCACTCACTCAGAGTCAAAGCCCCCTACACACACACAAGACCATGATGCCAGGTACTGCTACATTTCCTATTCGTTACAACCAAAGCTTTACAAGCAGGGCTAAGAGTCATGACTTAAAAGTCTTCAGAACCTTATAGCCACAACCACCACATGCATAGTTTGGTGCCAGGTACTGCTCAGAATCTCCTCTTCTATAGCAACTGACATACATACATGGGTAGTGATAAGTCATGTGAAGTGCTTCCTCCATAACAACAGGAGCGCCCATGAATACAGACATACACATAAGACAAACACAACACTTACCTGTATGCATGCACACACACTCACAAACAAACATACACACTTACCTGTATGCATGCACACACACACAGATAAATGCACTAATATGTATCATGTTCTGCCTGTCATCCTTTTACAGACAAACTTACATAAACATAAATTGGTAGGTGGCAAGACTTTCAATGTATTTTTCCCCTTACAGTGAAAGTCACCTATGACTATATATCTGTTCCTGATAAGTTGCTTTGAATACACAACCAAACCTATGCTATATAGCCCTGAAAGTATACACAGCACTACGTTCAGGGCCTGTTTCTTTCTTTCTGTACTACATTAAAGGCTGACATATAAGAATTCTCTTCCTCACTCCTCACCCCTCCTCTCTCTCACAAACACAGGCAAAGTTACATAGACACAGGTACACACGCACAAACACACACAAATAAACATACATACACACATCTAGGTATCATCTCTTGGCATAAAAATGAAGAAAGTTGAAAGGGGAGAATTACATACATTCTTTATGAATGACATTCTTAAAAAACACATGAAAATCAACAGGTCTTAAAAAGCTAGTTTCAGATTGGGAACTAACACTGAAGAAATATACAAAATGCTTCCAGGTTTGAAGACAAGATCAAAAAAAGAATGACAATGTTTCCTCCATGTTCTAGAAAACATGCAAATTGTAGAATAAACTGTAGAAGTTACTACAACTGAGAAATAGAAATTTTTAAATTAATGTTCAATAACAAAATGAGTGCAAGAAAGGAGGAAAGTTAGTGAGGAAAATAGTGGTTCGATGTGGTTGTGTTTAGTATTACTTTAATTTTAGGCTATTTATGACCACTGTCGGTGTAACAAGCCATGACTAGTTGATAATGTAACTTTTGAGGTTATAAAGGTTTTTACATGGCTGGAAACACTGGTATTAAGAAAGGGAGGAAGCTCTTAAAGAAAGATCTGCATGCACTTAAGACATGATGCTGGATTTTTAAGTGAGCCTGACTTTTTGTTATATACTATTATATCTTTGAAAACAGTAATTCCTGGAGCCCTGTTGATGTTGCGTTTATGGGTGTTCACAAGACAACAGTGTACAAATACAGCCTTTCACCAAGGAAAGACAAGGAAAAGACTAAATACAAATCCCACCTTCAGAAACCAAGTTCATTTTCACAACTGAAAGGCGTTCCTGGAAAGGAAGAAGTGTGGGGGTGATGTTGACTAGCTGGGTTGTCCCTACACAAAAGACACAAAGAAACAAAGCCTTCTGCTATACCCTGTTCTCACAGGACCCCACGTGCAGTCCAAGTATGTTACCAAGCAGTCTCGAGCTGACACGAGTCATGTGATTTTAACCTGACCAATAAGAGAGTCCCAATTGTCTCTCCAATCTGATTGGCTCAGATCTGTACATGTCACCAATGGGGTCAGAGATCATGATGCAGATGCAGAGCTCGAGCAAAACTAACATACAGTTGGTGCTAGTTCTGGAAGGTTGAAGGCAGCGCTTTCACATCGAGAACAGCAGTGGTGGAGGCAGTACCTACAAAGAGTATATGAACTCGCAAAGTTGGAGGAGGCCCTTCTGATCTACTCAAACAACACCAGGTATAACCTGATTGACTGTTGTCTTCCAATCCGTTTTTGTTTTAATGGGACCCACATTGTTCTCTTTGTTTGTGAAAACAACTTTGGAGTGGGGATTTGGCCACCAGCCCTTGTTCCTACTGGTTGACTAATGAGGATCCCAAGCCTGGATTCTGAGCAACCTAGGACTCTGTTCATCACTGTTTTGTCTAAAGAGTCTGTGCCAGCTGAGACACCCAGGTCCCATGACTGTGGACTGCCCCAGGTTGACCACAGTTTTCTTCTGTGTCCTCAGTGGCATGTTTTAGGGTCCCTCAAAATTTAAATCTTCTGTCTGTCATTTCAAAAATAGCAATGCCATCTGCATTGGCCGCTGTTTTCTGGAAATTGATTAAATTTGATTATTGGAGCTATAGGCATTGTAAACTGTATCCTCTTCATATGTTTATTTGTCACCTTTTCTGTTACAATTGTCCTTCTGTTCTTCAGTAATGAACTGAGCTTGAGCATGAACATAGCCATTTTCATGAGCTGTTGAACTTGCAGGAAAATTTCAAGTAATTTTAAAAAAGATTTTCACGTCTAAGTACACAGACTGCTGGTTTATAATTACTTTTTATGTTTAGATTATTTTCCTTTATTTACTTATTTTTCTACAAGTGTATTACAACACACACTTATGAAAGTCCAATGAAAATTTATGTATGTAAGTCAGGGTATTAGTACAACATGTGGGATCAAGGGAGGAAAGCTCAGATCACCAGGTCTTGTAGTAGGCTCCTGTAGGCTATGGATGGTGCTGATGATTATCTTTTCTTCAGTAGAATGCAGAATACATTTCTGTATCATGATTGTCAGTCAGCTTGGCTGAGTCTTTTAGGAGTTGAAGCACACCAATGAACAACTCCATGTTGGTTGATATACATGAGTGCTGTATTCAGCAATAGTGCATAACAACAATGTTGCATCATAGTAATTGTCTTGGCAGTAGAGGTGAGCATTGTGGTTTTCATGGGGCAGATTTTCTGATATGAAAAATAACACAATTATGATGGAGGAAGGTCATTGGTTAATTATAATAAACCAACTGCTTGGCCTCATAGCTTAGAACATAGATGGGAGGAGTAAACAGAATAGAATTCTGGGCGGAAGAGGAAGTGAGGTCAGACTCTGCTCTGCTTCCGGACAGACCGGACAGCTCTGCTCTCTGGAGCAGAGACGCCATGCTCAGCTCTCCCAGGCAACTCCAACCCAGAATGGACATAGGCTAGAATCTTCCCGGTAAGCGCACCTTGGGGTGCTTACACACATCATTAGAAATGGGCTAGTCCAGGTGCGAGAATTAGCCTGTAAGGGCTAGAGTTCATGGGCCAAGCAGTTCTTAAATGAATACAGTTTGTGTGTTGTTATTTCGGGCATGAGCTAGCCAAGCGGCCGGGGTGTTGGGGACGCAGCCCCGCCACTCTTATTTCAACACAATTATGTCAGTAAACCCAAATGATTTTCTTGGGATTTTTTCAAAGAATATTAAACTATTATGCTTATTACTAATCTGCATAGGTTTTTATAGGCTAACTTTGGAATTCTGAGAGGTTACGCTTCTTTAGAAATTTGCCATTTGCTCCAGTTTCACAATTCATGGGAGCATAGTTTTCCAAAACACTTCCAAATGAAGGATCAGAGACCACCAGGTTAGTCAGGGACACCATGGATACCCAGCCTACAAAATCAATTGACTGGTACTCATAGTGGCTCAAAGAGATGAAGGAGCCTGTGAGACAGGGATCTTACCTAGATCCTGCGCATATATGTTCTTTCCCATAATCTTGATGTTACTGTGGGATTCCTAACAGTGGAAAGGTGGTTGCTAACTCTTCAGCCCACTTATGGTACCTTTTCCTCCTTCTTGGTTTTTAGTACAGCCTTGATATGACAGTATGTGCACAGTTTTATAGAAGCGTATTATGCTGTGTTTCATTGATGTCCCTGGGTGGCCTGCCCTTTCCTGAGGGGAGATGGAGGGAGGATAAATCTGGGGGAAGAGGCAGGAGAGCATGGAGGTGTAAAAACTCAAAACAAGGTAGAACATATGAGAGAAGAATTTAAAATACGTGTTACTGTTAAAAATAAAAAGATAATAGTACTAGGAAGCTTGAGGAATTGGAATGAGAATTTTGTTGATAATATGGACTCCTAAGTAGCCTTTTTGTTATATCTCTACATAGAGAACAGAGAAACCTTGGGAAATTGGCTTCATTCTTATGTTATTAGGAAATATCACACTTGTTACACTTGCCCTCAAAGTAACATTGTCAGATCTTAAAAAGGGAAAAGAATATAATAATGTAAATTGAATAATCATGTATAAAACCTTTAAAATTTTTGAAATGTAAAAAAATTAAAGATGCAAAACCAGTTGTAAATATACAAATAACTTAAAACATATGATTGATACCATAGAGTTGTCTGGGTTTCTGTCCTTCCTGGTTTCTGTCCTCCCACCAGGTCCCACAGATGTTTAGCCCTCAAGAAAATCACACAAAGGTCTATTTTAATAATAAACTGATTGGCCCATTATCTCAGGCTTCTTCTTAACTCTTATAACACATACATCTATATGTATATAAATATATTAACTTACATTCTTATCTATGTTAGCCACGTGGCTCAGTAACTTTATCCATGGGGAATCACATCTTACTTCTTCTGTGGTTGGAATGGGACTGGGGAGGAATGGGCTTCCTCCTTCCCAGAATTCTCCTGTTCTCATTGACCCACTTCTACTTCCTGTCTGGTTGTCTTGCCTATACTTCTTGACCGGCTACTGGCCAATCCGCATTTATTAAAAACATAATTGACAGAATATAGAAAATTATCCCATACCACCATAGATTACTGAAAAATGTTTTATTAGTTGAGTTTGCATGAAAGCAAGTGACTAACACAGAATGATATTCCATATTATTTAAAGACCACTTTTCATTATGGTGTTGACAAAAGGGATATTACTATATTCACCAAACTATCTCAGAGTAAAATATATAATCTGGGAACATGAAAAATAGGCAAATTTGATGGCATAGACTGCTAAAGGATTACTTTAGAATCTAGTAATATAAAATTTTTTTCTTAGAAATATTATTCCTTTTCCTCAGCATAGGAGAGCATCTGCAATTTGTACATCATAATTCTCCCTATTTCCTCAGATTTCATTATTTCTGCAGGAATGCTGATTATCCTATGCTATTTGTATTATGTACTTACACTAAGAGTTTTTCCAAAGTTTTTGTGATTCCATGATTTCCATTGTTAAGGTTAGTGAGAAATTAGCAGTAAACAAATATTCAAAATTTCTCCTAAAGACTGATTAAGAAATGGTTTGGTTTGCATATAATTTTTAATTCATTGTGTCTTCAGATATGTTTACAGAATAAATAGGATATCATTTCCATGCCAAAATATGTCTTCTAAATGATGTTTTAAAAGTAGCCATATTTACAGTAACAAGACCAAAGCTTGACTATAGATTTAAGCTGAATTTTCTCCTCTTTGATCACTTTTGGTTAGGTTGTATCTGTTTTGCTTATTCTTTTCAATAATCAAGCATTTATGCCGTTGCACTGTTCACTCTGGTCTATTTCCTTAGATTTAGTTCTCATTTATTATAGTATGTTTTACAGGATTTCTTTAGAGTTTAGTTTGTTCTTATTTTCTGTGATCCAGGAGTACAGTGTAAGGTTGTTCACATCTGTCACCCTTGTCCACGAAAAAAGAGAAAGCTAAAAACTTTACCCCTTTATTTACTTCTCATTGTTTCTAATCTGATTTTCTCAGTTGGCGTTGGCATGGAAATTATCAAGAATCTTTCTAGCAAGACCAGAGAGGAGGAGACCCTGGATCTGGACCTGAATGCCAGCACCTATGAAGAGGAGACACTTTCAGATCACTATGTCCTACTCAATACCCTTGGCAAAGGGGCTTTTGCTGAGGTGAAGCTGGCTTGCCACCTCCTCACAAATATGGAAGTCGCAGTTAAAATCCTTGTGAATGGTGAGGAGAATGATGGTAATAATAGGAAAGAACTCAACTTCATGAAAGAGCTGGAGCACCCGTACATAATAAAGCTCTTCCACATCATTGAGAGCAAAGACCACACCTACATGGTGTTAGAGTTTGCTGCTCGTGGCTCTCTGGTCACACACATTGGGGAGGGTGGTCCTCTTCAGCAGAAAGAGGCCCAACACATTTTCTGCCAGATTGTGTGTGCAGTGCACTACTGCCACAATAATGACATTGCCCACAGAGACATCAAGCTAGATAACATCCTGCTTGATGGCAAAGGAAACATCAAACTGTGTGACTTTGGCCTGGCCATCAGAGTCAGCTCTGGGCAGAAGTGCAAGGGATTCTGTGGCACGATTGAATATTGTGCTCCAGAACTATTTGATGATACCGAGTATGATGCAAAGGCAGTTGACATCTGGAGCATGGCAGTGGTTTTATATGCAATGGTGACAGCGAGCTTCCCATTCAAAGCAAGGACCTATTCAGACATGAAGGAGAAGATGCTGAATCCCACATACGACATTTCTTACGCATTTTCTCAAAATGTTTTGATTGCGCACCTCATTGTGCACTTGTTCACTGTGGACCCTGAGCAGAGGCCCACAATATGTGACATTAGGCAGCACCAGTGGATCAGAGACAGGGAAGAATTTTGGAAACTCCCATCATCCTCAGAGACATTATGTAACAAACCAAATCCCAGCATTGTGATGGCTATGTGGCGTTTGGGCTACCATCCCATGGACATTAGTGATTGTCTACATGAGAAAAAATTCAATAACATCATGGCCACATACCTCATTTTAAAACATGAGTCAGCCCTGGACCACATTAAATCTGCCACTAAGCCTTTGCAGGCCTGTGTCACTGTGTCATCTACAGATGCTCTCAAGTCCCCTCCTCCTAAGAGGACAATGAGTGAGCCTGCCACTCCCACCCTCGCCCTGCTGGCTGAACATCAGGGGCATGATGAGAAGCGTTCAAGCAAGCAGGGGAGAAAAAGCCTGAGCATGCCTGCCTCCTTTTGCTGCCTGCTGAAGGAGGACAGCCCTCCCCACCAAGAACCCAAGTGTGCTCATGAGGTTACTCCTCTCCTGAGCAGAAGTTTGGCAGTAGGTAGCGTGGTTTGCAACGAGTTGTCCTCAAGATGCCCTATCTCTGAGTGCATTTCTTCTGCACAGTTTTTGTCCTGTGAGAAACCCCAGGAAGTGAGCACCCCAAAGAATAGCTCAGATGCTCAGAGTACACCCTCTGTAAGGAAGGAACGAGAGGCACCTCAGGGTATGAGCACCACTGAAACCCTCGGAACTCAGGGTTCTTCCCTTCAGACAACATCCAAGAAGAACTTAAAAGGTGTCCTTCCTGAAGATGTCAGTGCAGCCTCTGCCAGTAGTCTGTCCAAAGGCTGGAAGAGGGTTAAGAAGAGAATTGGAAATTGTGTGAGATTTCTGTGCTGCTGTCTGCCACTCTCAGGAAAAAGCCAGGTTTCTCAGAAGGAAGAGGCACCACTGGAAGTAGAGAGCAGTGCAGGTGCACACACACAGCTAAATGGGGTGCCCAAGATGCACGTCATTGTTTATTAATCTATATGTTTTCTAATGTCCTTTGCGACCATCACATGATAGTTAGTTTAGGTAAGTTAGGAAATCTTGTTTCAAAAGGAACTCTACAAAACAGCACCACCACCTTTAACCCGAAAGTTTAAGCTAAATTAGACAGTAGTGGATGAACAGTAGAGGCTGTAGAGGCAGCCAGAAGTTGTGTTGTATAAAGGAAGAAAGAATTATATGGGATCAAAGGCCAAGGGAAGAAAACTAAAAGACCAGGAAAGAGTATGAGAAGAAAAAGCCACCAGGAAACAGATTGTACAGAAGGATATAAGAGTCAAGACTCTGAAGTATATAATTCAAAGTTCTTAAGACTGTGCCTTCCATATGTCATTATTATTTTACATACTGAGTCACTGTAGAGGATGAGACATGGGGTTAGCAATTTTCTTGGTGTGACTGAAGTAGCCAAACTGGGAGCCATGCAGGAAATCCAGATGACAGAGTGTCGTGTACTCCAACAGAGAAGTCCAGCACAGGAGGTGGTAAGTCTTCATCTACCACTGGGTTCTCCACACAAAACCATTGTTAACAAAAGGTATGTCCAATGGCTGACCTTCAATAGCATCCTTCTCAGTGTGCAGCCCTGTGCCAAAATCCACCCAAAGATGCCATTGGATTAGAAGCCCCAGTGGGCCGGTCTTCCATGACATACAACATCAATTCTCATTCATCTGTTTTTCTCTTCAAGGTCAAGTCCAAGGGAGATGTTTTTTCACACTGGACAGAGGTGAATATCGTCCTCCCTCCCCTCCCCTCTCTATGTTGTGTTTGCAGGCAGCCTGTATTCATTTCCCTCTTTTCAGGGGAGACACTCCCACTGCATGCTGGTCAGTCTAGCAGTTGAGGAAGGGGCCCTTACTGTGGGGTGCTTGTCAGAACCATATTTGTCTCCTAACAGGAAAGTGACAGCAAGCAGCAAGGAAATGGATATCACTGTGGATGAAATTCTGGGTTGTTGCTCCAGTTTGCAAGGTATTGCTTGATTGTCCCAATACTGGTGTACAGTGCACACATGACTTATTCCACGATCTTGGAACTACTTTTTGGTTAGATCCCACATCGTGGGTTAGAGGGTCAGAACTACACAAAAACTTGGGACTATTGATTAGAAGCATTCTGCTAGGATCCTCTTGTGAAAGTTGCATTGGTGTTGTCATGGACACCCTCTATGCAGAACCAATGATGTAATGAAGAGTGGCCACTCAGAAGGGACTGAATGCCAGGACTTATCTGTGGGTCTCATGGCTGAAGGCAGCACTGAGCCCACTAATATTCACCTTGTTGTATTGGAGAGGTGTCCGAGATGTGTTTTATCCTTGATACTCATCCACAGAAAGATAAGCATGAGGCTGCCAGAGTCAACCATTTTCAACTCCAGGGACGTGGTCATTAAGCTCAAGATGCAGAGGAAAAAAGGTAAGAGGACAGACAACAGAGTCATGGATTCAGAGTGATCTTGATATAAATTGGGTCAAGTAGCTTGTCTTTCCCTCTGACCCTAGCTGTTATGGAAGAACAGTTTGTGTATAACGGGTGAACATCATCTTACCCCTGTATGGAAGAACAATCACTGCATCTGGCAAGATGCTTAGTCTGTACTGGGTTGAAGAACCATGAGAACCAGAGTGCACACAGCCTTGCAAGGAAAACCAGACTGGAGTGGCAGGCCTTCTTGTTTATGTGGCCATACCTGCTCTGCATCAGTAGTGATTACTAAGGCAAGTATCATTAGTGATATACTTTACTGAATGCAGTGTCTGGGAAAGGGAGACTTGGGTGCTGTAGCCAGGTCAGTGAAACCCAGGAGGTACAAGTGATGAGAATCATGGGATCCAGACTCACATGACAGACTCTCTACAAAGGCAAATCTCAGAATGATCAGTTGTGATGTTTATTTTGACATTTGCCTTTGGACTAACAAGGACTTTCCCTGATACTAAAGCAAGTTGCTATCATTATCTTTTTACTGTATGGAACAGAAGTCAGCTAAGTTTCAGACCCCCACATCCATCACTTCCCTCATTTATCACCTCTCTGATGGATGCAGTAAGGACAGGGTCTGTCATTACCAGCTACTTGTAGGAGGAACTTCACATGCTTCATCCCAAAACTGTCCTCACGTGTCTTCCTCACAGATTACAACGCTGAGTCCTTAGATGCTCTTCTGGACATAACATATTTGGTTGGTACAATGCTTAAAGAACACCCACTGGATGCTTGCTTGACACAGCCACGGTGAGCTGTTTGGTAGAGGTGGGTCACATGGAGTTTCCCCAAGTCAACTCCAGATGTCTTATTGGTCACCTTTCTCTCCTATTTTCTGCAGGTTCTTTGGGACATCATCTTTTGTGGAAGCTCATTTTCACCAAGTATGTATACTGTCTAATGTAGACAAGAGGACGTGAGATGAGGTGCAGGAAGCAGAGTGCCTATGTTTAGACATGCTGGTGGGAAAATGCTTTTCCTCTTTTGATCCCAGAGTCTGATGTCTGAAAAGTTGCAGATAAATCATTCCCTGTCCTCTAATGCCCCTGCTGAAAACCCTTAATGGCCTAGGGAAGGTCACCTTGGATGTTAATGAGCATATATACCTGCCTCTTAATCCCTGAATTTCATAAAGTAAACCTGCCACTATCTGCCAAGCTCTTGTGCCTGTGGATGTGGAAGTCTCAGCCATTTTCCTTACTGATCTACAATATTCCTTCTCTTGTAGGTGCCTGGCCACATCCTGAATCGTGACCCAGAGGATTCCTAACCTGAGGACTTGCACACTCAGCCCTGGTGTCAGTGATGAAGAAGGTCATCTCCGAGTTCGGGAAAGCTCAGAAGTTCTACACAGCTTCAGGAGGACATTCTGTGCAGGGCAGTGAGATGGCTCATGTTCCATCATCCAGCTTCAGAACCTGCTCCAATTGTCATCAAGATCTGAGGATAACAGAAGGATCCCCTAGGAAAGCCATCCAATGTATGTTACCTTTAAATCTCCAGCATCAATTCATGCAGTGTGTTTTTGGATAGTGTATATATGTTACCTATGCCTCTCTTTTCTCAGAGATGACCCTGAAAAACTACCTGAGCAGAGAAAGAACATGCCACTACAGAGCCTTGGGACACACGAGATCCTGAAAAAGGCAGTTTCCTTCGAGCTTCTCTGTCAGGCCACCAATCACATGATGATGGTACACTCGATGTCAGTCACTTAGACTGTTTCCTACTGGTATTGGATAAAGAAAATACACAAACAACAAATACCAAAGTACCAAAGTAGGTTTCCTGCTGAATTTACACCAATTGGCAAAGAGACCTTTTTTTTTTTTTAATCTAAAGGACTCTAAACTCTCAGAGACCCCTGTCCTCCACTCTTGTCACTGTTGTTAAGCTGACAGATCTTTTCTCAGATAGACTTCAAATATGGCAAACTTCCACTCAAGCACTAAACTTAACATCCAACTGGGTCCAATCCTAAAAGTAATGGCAGAGGACAGGGGCGACTCCTCCAGACCCTGCACTTCTGGTTCCAGCCCTTCACACAAAGTCTCAGAGATCCACAGAGTTGGACAAAGAAGAAACAGAGATGGAAACATGGATTCAAACACAAATCCCAGCAAGATACCCACCTACACCACATCAGCTGATTTTGTCAGGGGCACCATGGAAATCAAGGCAGAGAAAATGATCTGTCCACAAAAGTCTGCAAGTATGCAAAGGCAAACAATAAGGAACCCATTAGAAAACTGAACACAAATTCAATTACTATAGCTGACCCCCATGCAAACACTACAAAATTCACATAAGAGATGCAGAAGAGATCTACATAAGTTTCAGCCTTTTAAGGAAGAAGACAGACACAGCACAGAAGATGAACTCTTGCCACGCGGGCTTTAATGACATTAGCCAAGAAAATACAAAAGCTGAAGCATGGCTGAGGGAGACTATATCATAGGACATTTAGAGAAAGCCTGGACACTGTCACAGCCCAGCAGACAACAAATACCTGTTCTAAGAGAAGATGGTTCAGTGCTGTGCAGCAGGAAGGAGTGTCCAGGCTGACAACCAGATGTGTTCTGCTCACCACTCTTACACCCATGTGGCCCTCAGAGTTACTGCATGAAGATATGGTAAAGAAGCAGAATGAAGACTTTCCAAAGCTGAGGGCTCATTTCCCCTTCTGACAGTCAACTATACTCTTGACTCTAAACACCCCAGACCAGGAGAAGAGGGATGCTGAACATAGCAAAGAAGTAAGACTTGCTTGAGCTCATGAGTCTCCATGCTGCTGCTGGAGGCCAGAGAGCCTAGCGCTGCACACTCCCCAGCACTGCTCCACTCAATGCTAGATGTCAACCCATGCAGAACACACCACCCTTGCTGCCTCACAATGAATACATGGAGCCAGGCTGTGCTGACAACCATATATCCCAAAAGAGCTAGGTGTCAGACCCTGATGAACATCCGCAGCCACAATTCACATATCCATTTAGATATCAGCCCTCACTTGACACTTTTCTTACCCATACACATTAATATGGCAGTTCAGGATTGCTGTTCCCCCCTCAACTCCCACACCAGTAGTAGTAAAGATCCTACACAAATGTCCCCTCCCATCTGCTATGCTAAACAGCATTGCTAGTAATTGACACTGCTTGACATTGCCTGCCTGCCACCATCTCTATGCATTGGGTGGTATTAGAACCAGCTGGATACCAGCTCTTGACAGCCCTATGTGATCTCTTCCATATCTGGCCTTGCAGGACCCCAACCATGAAGCCCTAACAATACTGTATATAAATTTCAATTAGAACACCCTCCCGCCACACCTACAATTCACTTCTTAGTGCTACTACACAGAAACTGCACCCCTTTGTCACTCAGAGCCCAGTGATATTTCATAGGCCATGCTTAACCAATCCAGCTGACATGATGTGTAGTGTGATTCTAGCTTTTGGTGTGTATATTATAGGCTTAGGGACATGGCATTCCCCACACCTGACACCTGTCTGCACATACAGCAAGATCAGGCCAAGCTGTGTCTATCTTGTTCTCAGGAACTTTTGTTCCTACATCCTCTTCTATCTTTCTCTCTGTCTCTGTCTCTCTGTCTTTCTGTCTCTGTCTCTCTCCCTGTCTCTGTCTCTGTCTCTGTCTCTCTCTGTCTCTGTCTCTCTCTGTCTCTGTCTCTCTCTCTCTCTCTTTCTCTCTCTTTCTAGCATGTGTTTGTCTGTCTAATTTGGATATTCAGGACTGGGGACCCAGCTTGCCCTTAATCTATTTGTCTGTGTGTGGATTTGGCCATAGGGGAAGCTATAACTAGCTGAATCTGGTATCTATCCATGTATATAAGGCTTTGTCTATGGAGGGGAAAATGGCAGGAACTGACAGCATGTCTGTCCACATCACTGGACTTACACGGACATTGTAATGTGTTAGATTCCTCTGTTCCAATATTCCTTACTAGGTAAAAGAAAATACTACACACACAAACACACAGAAAGACATGCAAAAGATGATATATTATTGATCATTTCCAGACTTTTTCTCCTCTTCAGGCAAAGCTTCACACACACATACATGGACACAGATCAGATTAAGTTAGTTATATCCTCTGTTATATCCAAATCCAACACACAACAAAGAGATTCAGGACCTGCTGTGCTCCCAATTCTGAAGAGCCATTTTACACACACAAACACATGCTGGTGAGAGAGAGAAAGAGAGGTGGGAGAGGAGTAGAGAGGGGAGGCGAGGAGAGAAGATGAGAGGAGAGGAGATGGGAGGAGATGGAAGGAGAGGGCTAGAGAGAAGAGGGGAGAGGAGGAGAGGAGAAGGGTGCAGAAGGGAGGGGAAGAAAGTAGAAGAGAGGGAAGGGCAAGGGATGAAAGGAGAGGGGAGGGGAGGAAAGGAGAGAAGGGAAACAAAAGAAACTTGGAACAAGAGAAAGAGATCTTGGTGTCAGGTCCAGTAGGTATGCCCTCACCCATAGACAAGACCCCCCCAGACACAGGTTCTGCTACACGTACCATTTCCTTACAACTAAAGTCTTCCACACAAGGCTAAGTATCATACCATGCATAATCTACCAGCTGGTATGTCCACCACCACCCAATTGATGATCTGGAATAAGATACTTCTCAGAAACGCCTCTTCTATAGTCACTGACACAGTAGACACATGGGTGATGATAGGTAATGTGAGGTATTTCCTACCTAACAACTAAAGCACACATCAACACAACAATGCACCTCAGACACTCATGCACACACAGACATGCAAATAGATACATATGCAGACAGAGAGTTGCATGCATGCACACACACATGGATGAAAACAACAGTACATATCAGATTCTTCATGTTATCCCTTCACAGAAACATCTTGCATACACATCAACTTTACATAGTTTAGTTTGTGTTCTCCCTCCCTCCCTCCCTTCCTCCTTCCCTCCCTCCCTCCCTCTTTCCCTATCCCTTTCTCTCTCTCTCTCTCTCTCTCTCTCTCACACACACACACACACACACACTTGCATGCATGCACGCAATTATGCATACATGAATAAACCAGTTTGACTCAAGTACTTCATGTTATCCCCTCACCAAGAAATCTTACATACACATAAATCTTACATAAATTGGTAAGTGGCTATTTCTTTAAAATATTTCCTGAACTACCCTGAAAGTCAGCTATGGCTGGAAATCAGTTCCTGATAGCCCCCTCGAAAATACCACCCAACTGAGGGTATAAAGCTGTGAGAAGAAGCACAGGGCTAGATGTCATGGCCTCTTTGTTTCTCCCTGCCATACATCTAAAGAACCACATATAGGAACTCAATCTCTCCCTCTCTATCTCTCTCTCTCTCTCTCTCTCTCTCTCTCTCTCTCTCTCTCTCTCTCTCTCACACACACACACACACACACACACACAAGAACAAACACTTGCAAGCATGAAAACACCAGTACATATCAGATTCTACATGTTATCCCCTGTCAGAGAAATACTGCATACACATCAATATTGCATAGTTTAGGATGCTCTCTCTGTCTCTCTCTCTGTGTCTGGGTCACTGTCTCTCTCTCTCTCTCACACACACACTCATACACAAACACAGACACTTGCATGCATTCATGCAAATAAACATACATGAACCCACCAATTTTTATCAAGTACTTCATGTTATCCCCTCACATACACATGAACCTTACAGAAATTGGTAAGTGGTAAATCCTTCTAAGTATTTCCTCAGAAAATCAGCTATGGCTGAATATCAGTTCCTGATAAGGACCCTCAAAAATACAACCAAGCTGAGGGTTAAAGCTGTGAGAATAAAGATAAACACAGGGCTAGATGTCATGGCTTCTTTGTTTCTTTTCCCTGCCATATTATCAAAGCCCCACATACAGGAATTCAGGAATTCGTCTCTCTCTCTCTGTCTCTCTGTCTCTCTGTCTCTCTGTCTCTCTGTCTCTCTCTCTCTCTCTCACACACACACACACACATGATCAGTTCTCTGATCCTGTTAGGTATCCTTTTCCTATAGTAAAAGTTCAACATATACATACAAGTCTCCATATCTGGTCCCAGGACATAATGCTTCCCTACAATCAAAGTCACACATGATCACAACCAAGTGTTCCATCCTGCTCCATATCCCCATATTCATAGAAGGCACAAGTCTGGTTCTGTTATCTATCTATTGTCTTACAGGTAAATCTCCACCTACACACACATGATTGCATAGCAGATCCTATATGGTTGACCCTCCCCTACATCCAGGTGACAGGTGCCTTTGTGCATCACTTTGCCTATAAATAGAGTTTATCATATGGAGATATGTTCAGGTACAGCTAGTGTCAGGTTAGCTTCAGTACAGTCCACATATATGAATACACATACACACACACATACACACCGAGCATGCATATATGACAAGGTATCGGTTTTTGCAAGATGGCCCTCCCATACAGCAGCACACTAGATATACATACTTATAAACACAGACACTCACACACATATACAGACACAGCACACATACACCCACACAGATGTGTCAGGTTATAATAGGTATCACCTTCCTTACAAATAAAGGCCCACTCTCAGGCCTATGTTTTTATTCCTGTTATCTTCCCCTATATTATACAGATCATAGACACTGGATGTGGGCTCAGGTCATGATAGGTTCTTCCTTTCATTATCTAGGCCTCAATGTACCAACATGGGTACTTGATGAGTAGTGCTCAGTACCTCAAACCCAGTGACAAAATTCTTAGTAACATCACACACACACACACACACACACACACACACACACACACACACCACAACTCTAAGCTTTATTATAGGCAAAGAATCACAAATATCTGCATATCTATGTGTCTGGCTCTCCATATCATAAAACTGCCCAAAATGTGGCTACTTGTATGCTCTACTAAGTTCAAACTCACCCACAACTCCTACCTCACCCCACAGCTTGATGTGAATTTCTATATGTATCCTCTACTCTAACCAAAGTCCAACCAAGGTATTGAGATGCTGGTCTTTCTGTGATAACTCTCCTGTAGCCACAGGCTCTTACACAAACATGGCTGTGATAACAACTACCACATATGTCCTCCCACACATCCAAAGCCCTACAAATGCATACATAGTTTGGTTTCAACTCCTACTTAATATCCCCACCGCTATAGCAAAATCTCACACATATACATCAAATTATCCAGCTACCCTAGGTAGCTTCTCCCCTGTCTATTCCTCCATGTTTTATACTCGCATCTGAAGAATGGAAGCTAAGAACAGTCTATATAAAGAACTTTCAGCATTTGTCTTTCTGGATCTGGACTCACACAATATAATCTGTTGTTAATCCATGCATTTCCTTGGAAAATACCTCACTAACAAGAACGTTAATATGCTGAGCATCTGAACTAAGGCTTGCAACTTTGCAGTTGGTGACCAGTCACAGGACACATTTGTTTGTTGAGTCATGTGGGAAACCCCACCTAACTGTGGGCGACTTTACCCCATCAAATTGGTCTGAAGTAGTTAAGTCAACAGAGAAGACAGTGACCAGATTTGTCTGTTTTTGCCTTAGCTCTGCTTGAGTTCATGCCCAAACTTCCCTAAGTGACAGACGTTGATCAGAACATGTAAGCCAAATAAACTCTTTCTTCCCCACATTGTTTTTGTCATGATGTCTATCAGCCATAGAAAACATAGTAGATCAGTATGCTAAGATTATCCTCAATCTTAGTATCTTACTGCTGACACCTCCTGAGTGCTAGGATGAAGGTATGTACTACAGCACTAACTACATGAATAAAACTTCAAAGATGAGGTAGATGTCCTGGAGAAAGTAAATCAGTCTCCAAACTAATAGAATTCAAAAATCAGAATCAGAATATTATTAAGGAAGCTTATCTGAGAAAGTATTTTCAGGAAGATGGATGTGAGAGACTTTGGAGGATTGTTGAAAACAAGAAATATGGTACTTGAAGAACTGAGGCTTAGGGGAGGATTTTGACTTTATTTATCATATATGAAGAAGACAGGTTTCCTCTTTGCCAACAAGGCTAGATGTGAATCTCTACTAAAAGAGGGTAAACCAGTCTTCTTCAGGGACAAGCTCTGACATAGTTCATTCACTCCATAGATACATTGATGAATAAAGTAAAATTAAATGGCCTCAATATATTGTTTAGAAATAAATGTGCTTATATAAGTGCACAAATCCATACATATACCTGCATGGAACTCATATAAGAATTCATATTTTGGGCAGGGATACATGGGATAACCTGAGGAACAAGAAGAAAAGGAAGTGGCAGGAGAGATTTAGATGAAGTCTCTATGTGTGCCCTTCTCAAACAAAACAAAACATAAAGTCTAACATCTTAAAAGAACTGGTTGCAGGTTCATCAGGAATACTTAGGACATTGAAAAACTAATCCAAAAATTTGAGGAGTTTCTCCAAGTGATTGACAGTGTTTCCCAAAATTGGAGAAAATTCATGAATGCAATAAACTTTGGAACTTTCTACAACTGAGATACAGAAATTTTTGGATTAAAATGACCCCTCACAAAAGCGGTGCAAGAGCAAACAAAATAGTGGTTTTGATAGGTTATGTTTTGAATTGTTTTAATTTTAGGATATTGATGACCAGTGTTGATATAATAGGCTATGGCAAGCTGATGATGTACCTTTTAATTTTACAAAGTGAAGGTTTTTACACAGACCTAAGTACTGACATTAAGGAAGTGAGGGAACTCTCAAGGAAACATCAGCACACATTCAAGTAGAGGATGCTGGAATTCTAAGCGAGCCTTGCTTTTAGTTTCAGAATCATAGTTCTTTAAAGGTAGGAATCTTTGGGTCCTATTGATGGTCCATTTATGGGCAATCCCAAGTCAACAATGCACAGATATTGTCTGATGACCCTTTCACTAAGGACAGACTAGAAACAGATCTAACACAAATCCCACCTTCATAAACCAAGTTTATTTTCAGGACTGAAATGAGACCCTGGAAGGGAAGAAGTGTAGTTGTAATATGGCCTAGCTGAGATATCGCTGCCAAAAAAGGAACAAAGGAGCAAAGCCTTCTGCAGTAATCCTGCTCTCACAGGACCCCAAGTGCAGTCCAGGTGAGTGCCAAAGCATTGTAGAGCAGACACAAGTCACCTGAATTTATTCTGTACAATGAGGGTGTCCAGATTGTTGGCCCATTCTGATTAGCTCAGTTCTGTACATGTAACCAATCAGGCCTTAGATCAGGATGCACAGTACAAGTTAGGTATCTAAATGACAATTGATGTCAGTCCTGTGAGGTTGAAGGCAGAGCTTTCACTTCAAGGACACTAGTGGCAATGGCGATGCGCACAGGCAGTGAATGAAGCCACAAATTTGGAGGAGGCGTTTCTTATCTGCTCAACACCAGGTACAGTCTGACTGGCTCCTCTCTTCGGTGACCATGCTTTCATTGGACCCAAAATGCTCTCTTTGTTTTCAAAACCACTTTGGGTTAGGGACTAGGCTACTTGCCCAAGTTCCTACTACCTGAAGACTCGTGAGCCCAAGCCTACATTCTGAATAACTTAGGGACATTAAATCACTCTTGTCTAAACTGTCTGTGCTTGCTAGACACCCAGGCACTTGCCCAGAACCCTGTGAACCATCCCATGGAGACTGCTGTCCTCCTATTCTATGTCCTCTTACTCAGTGGCCTGTCTTAATGTTCCCTCAAAATTTACATTTTGGGTCGGGCATGTCACACATAATAAAGTCATCTTAATTTTCAGCCATTTTCTGGAAAAACGATTAAATTTTATTTGAATCTAAATGATTTTTTAGCCTGTGTTTTTTAATATGGTTTATTTGCCAACTTTCATGGTAGAATTGTTCTTCAAGTAAAGAACTGAGCTTTTGCATGCATATGGCCTTCTTTATGTGTTGTTTAACTTGCTGGGCAATATTAAGTACTTTTATTATGGATTGTCATGTCTATGTCCATAAACAGTTGGTTTATAATTTCCGTTTATTTTACATTTAGACTTGTTTTGTTCTATTCATTTATCTTGCTGTGTTTATTTGTCTGTCTGTGTCAAACACATATGTCAAAGTCAGAGGAAACTTATGGTTGGAAGTCAGTGATTTTTTTTTCAAAGATTTGGGAACAAGGGAGAAGCTCAAGTCATCATGTCAGATTGTAGTCTACTTGGGCCTTTGTAGAACTTGTTGGAAAATGTCTCTTCCCTTTTCTTTTATTGAGTAGTGGGACAAATATTAGTGCTACCTTTTTATTTTTTATTTATTCATTGAATTTTATTGAGCTCTACATTTTTCTCTGCTCCCCTGCCTGCTGTTCTCCTGCCCTTCAACCCTCCCCAAGGTCCACCTGCTCCCAGTTTGTCTATTTCTATTTTCCATGTAGATTAGATCTATGTATGTCTCTCTTAGTGTCTTCATAGCTGTCTCAGTTCTCTGGGATTGTGATTTGTAGGCTGGTTTTCTTTGCTTTATGTTTTAAAAACCACCTATGAGTGAGTAATGTGATAATTGTCTTTCTGTGAGTAGATTACCTCAATCAAAATAATGTTTTCTAGCTCCATTCATTTTCCTGCAAAATTCAAGATGTCGTTATTTTTTTCTCCTGTGTAGTACTCCTTTGTGTAAATGTACCACATTTTCCCTATCCATTCTTTGGTCAAGGGGCATTTAGGTTGTTTCCATGTTCTGGCTATGACAAACAAAGATGCTATAAACATAGTTGAGCACATGTCCTTGTGGCACAATTGAGCATCCTTTGTATATATACCCAAAAATGGTATTACTGGGTCTTGAGGAAGGTTGTTTCCTAATTTTTTGAGAAATCATCACACTGACATCCTAAGGGGCTCTACCAGCTTGCATTCCCACCAGCAATGCAAAAGTGTTCCCTTTACCCCACAACCTCTCCAGCATAAGTTGTCATCAGTGTTTTTGTTCTTGGCTATTCCTACAGGTGTAAGATGGAATCTCAGCGTTGTTTTGATTTGCATTTCTCTGATGACTAAGGATGTTGAACATTTCCTTAAGTGTCTTTCAGCCATTTTAGATTCCTTTGTTGGGAGTTCTCTATTTTGGTCTGTATTCCATTTTCTTATTGGATTATTTGTTCTTTTGATGACCAATTTCTTGAGTTTTTTGTATATTTTAGAGATCAGACCTCTGTCTGATGTGGGGCTAGTGAAGATCTTTTCCCATTCTGTAGGCTGTTGTTTTGTCTTGTTGACCATGTCCTTTGCTTTACAGAAGCCTTTTAGTTTCAGGAGGTCCAATTTATTAATTGTTTTTCTCAGTGTCTGTGCTTATGAGGTTATATTTAGGAAGTGGTCTCCTCTGCCAAAGTGTTCAAGTATACTTCCCATTTTCTCTTCTATAAGGTTCAATTTTTCTGACTTTATGTTGAGGTCTTTGATCCATTTGAACTTGAGTTTTGTGCATGATGATAGATATGGGTCTATTTTCATTCTTCTACATGTTGATATCCAGTATGCCAGCACCATTTGCTAAATAAGCTATCTTGTTTTTCCATTTGATATTTTTTTGCTTCTTTGTCAATAATCAGGAGTTTGAAGTTGTATGGATTAATATCCGGGTCTTCTGTTTGGTTCCATTGGTCCTCCTGTCTGTTCTTATGCCAATGCCAGGCTGTCTTCAGTATTGTAGCTCTGTAGTAGAGTTTGAAGTAAGGAATTATGATGCCTCCAGAAATTCTTTTACTGTACAGGATTGTTTTGGCTATCCTGGGATTTTTGCTTTTCTAGATAATGTTGAGTACTGTTCATACAGCATACCATCAAACAGTCTGGGTAAGAACCATTTCTTGCCCTAATGGCTAGCCTTGTCAGATTAAAGGTAAATTCCATAACAAGTTTCTTCCTTGCCCATCAACCTCTCTGAAGTAATTGATGCTGCCAGAAGCAGACATGTCTCACTGTCAAGAAAAGTTTAAATTCTTAAAACCTTTTAAATGCCATATTCTGTAAGTCTTTGAAGGTTTGAAGATTATCTAACTGAAGCACATCTCTGTGTATCTAGAAAATCTAACATGACTAAAATATTGACTATTATTAATGACTACCTATTTATCTGTATTTCTTAATTATACATTTAATTTTGAAATGAACTGCACAAACAATACCTTAAACAAGAGCAAAAATTCATACACACAGTACAACAAAATCAATCTTAAATTTGTATCAATAGACCAAGGTTTATACCAATGCAAAGTATTCATCTCTATATTATATTCCCCTTATTTCAGAAATTGACTATGACCATTAAACATTTATAATCAATCCTTTCAAAATGGAAATAAACATTTTAAAACAATCACTTTGGGAATTTGGGCATAGTTTTCTCCAAACTGCTTCTTGCTGTTTGTGGGTTAAAGTATTTTTGTGGTCCACCGGTACATTGTGGGAGGTCTTGTTTATCAAACCACATTAGCCTCTAAGGAATCCACAGGTTCTCATCATTTTTTCTTTTTCTATTTATTTATTTATTTATTAAAGATTTCTGTCTCTTCCCCGCCACTGCCTCCCATATTCCTCCCCCTCCCCCAATCAACTCCCCCTGATGAGAGATGTTCTCATCTTTGTGGAGGCAAAAGCTGAACTTTTTTCCAAAGTAACAACACATCCTTAGACTCAAATTTTGAAGTCAAGATACCTTTAATTCACACACACACACACACACACACACACACACACACACTTAGTTTAGCAGTCCATACAATAAAATTTCTCTGAAGTTACCTCATTCACAGTCAAAAGATTCAAAGAAAAGACAATAATATACATAATCCAGACTCTCTGTGTATATTCATCTTTACTTGGCTCATTTACTCCTTTAATCTATGACTGTATGTACTCCTTAATCTTAATTTTACTGCCTGTTTAAAGACTTTGTTTAATTTTTAAAAAACTATTTCTTTTTCTCTATATATAGTTTTCTTCTCTTTTCCAAACCTATGTATATTTTAAAGCACAACGTGACCCATTCAGAGGTGCATTTTTGTCTGAATCTGTCTTCGTTTTGTATCTGTAATCAATTTCTGACCAGGAATGCCTTTTTAAAATGACAAGTGGGCAACTCAGAGGACCAACTCAGAGGCCCTCCCTGTTGGTTCCACCCCATCCAACATAGCAGAGGCATGTTCACTGCCTCTGCAAGTCATGGTCATTGTCCCAGTTCCAGGGATGTAGCAAGTTTATGTCACCATTAAGCAACTAGCAGCATGCTACTCACAAACCCCATTTAAGTGCAGGACCTTCCTAAAGATCTATAGCCATTCATGCCAGCACCACGGACCAGGAAACCCTTTCTTGAAGAAACTGTGCAGTTTTTGCTATTAATGCTGAGTCAGGAAGCCTTCTCTTAAAGGAGCTGTGCCTCTGTTTGCCTTCAGCAAATAGAGCCTACCTGAAAAAAAAAAATAATGCAGCTACCAACAAGCTACAATTGACTCTCATTTTTATAGGTCTAGAAGCCCCCCTTTTTAAATTTATGCTTTCTTAGACTTTATATGGAAATTCTTGTCCATTTTAGTAAATGGAGACTGCTCATGCTGGTTGTAATTCAAATTTTTAGGTATGTTTTTGCCTCTTCCTTCCTTCCTTCCTTCCTTCCTTCCTTCCTTCCTTCTTTCTTTCTCTCTCTCTCTTTTATTTCTTTTTTAAAGACAGGGTTTCTATGTAGCTTTGGAGCCTGTCCTGGAACTTTCTCTTGTAGACCAGGCTGTCCTTGAACTCACAGAGATCCACCTGCCTTTGTCTCCTGAGTGCTGGGATTAAAGCATGAACCATGCACCACCATTGCCTGGCTTTTGCCTCTTCCTTTCCCTGGACAATAACTGATATTTGTTCTTATTGTATATAGTTTTGTATTAGGCTCAGAATTCTCTTATTTAAACAAAAGGGAGAGGTGCTGTGGGAACTCCTTCAACCAATAGCCTTTAAGATATTGGCCCACTGCAGGCATGGTCTCATGTACTATAAATTCAGACTAAAACTTGCATGGTCCTCTTAGCTGCTGGATTCAGTTCCAGTTCCCAGTGCACGCAGAGAATTGTAGAGTGCTGTCCTTACTATGAGTTTATTCCCAAATAAATAAACCTTTGTGACACTACATTCCAGGCTATTGTGGAACTCTTTTATATGACTTCATTAAAAGGCTAAGATTTTGCTATTATTTATTTAGTTATGAGCATACATGTAAGTGCTATACGCAGGCATTTGCATATCTGTTGGCGTGCACAGCTGTGCATATATGTAGAGGCCGGGGGTGTGCATCAGATCCCTGTGTTGTTGCACTCCACTGTATTCATGTGGACGAGAGTCTCTCACTGAACCAGGAGCTAGGTTGGCAGTCACCAAGCCCCAGTGACCCTCCTGTCCTCTGGAATGTTAAGCAAGTTCTCCTAATCTTAAAAGATAAAATATGTCACAAAACAATTAAGACACTATTTGGAAATAATTACTAATGTGACTTTTTTACTTTTTAATGTTTGGAGAATGTACTAGGTAGTTTCACAGATGAAATATAAATTCTAGAATATTAAAAATAAAGTAAAAATGGTTTTAGTTAAAAGATGGAAGATGAGACATGGTAATATAGGTAAAAAAAAGTAAAATTCTTCATATAGTTAAGGGAACTTTTCAATAAAATTAATTAATCTTTTAAATAAAGAAGTAGAGATATTTGTAAAGAGGAAAAGATACAAAGGAAGGGGAAACAGTCCAGGATAATATAAGGGGTTAAAAATCAAAATACACTGATGCAGTATGAAAATGAGTCCCATTATTTTATAGAACTTATATACATCACTAAACATACTAAAAATGGGTAAGTAGAAAATGTTACAAGTTATCTTTTAGATTTACTGGCCACAGAGTAAAAAACTAGTCCTTAAGAGAGAGATGAATAAACAAAAAGCCATTCTTAGTACCACATTCTTCCTCACATCGCCTGATCTTTCACTGCTAGAGATGCTAACCTGAGTCTCAGAATTAAAGTGGTGACGGAACGGGGAGTTTCACCTGTGTCAGCTGAATGATATTACTCAAGGGAAAATGAAATAAAATATTTAGTACTTTTGCACTCAGCCTACGACCTGCTTCTCTTTATTGCTAGATTTCACAGAATGCTAAAATGCCATATTAATGTGGTTGAGGTGTAATCCACCTTGCTGCATAGTGTTGTACATTGGTACAATCTTTTTTTTTTTTTTTTTTTTGGTTTTTTGACAGGGTTTCTCTGTGGTTTTGGAGCCTGTCCTGGAACTAGCTCTTTGTAGACCAGGCTGGTCTCAAACTCACAGAGATCTGTCTGCCTCTGCCTCCCAAGTGCTGGGATTAAAGGTGTGTGCCACCACTGCCCGGCCATTGGTACAATCTTACTCTGTGACTTTCTTCTACCTAATTGGTCTCTTAGTGAGCTGAAGAACAACTGAAGTTTTGTTAAAAATTTACCTGTTTAGTTTGTAGCACATTTAAAATGCATCATGTCAGTATATTGGCATTGGAGGTAGATTCGTCCTTAGTCCATATTTATGGTATAGAGATTAACCTTCTAAAGAGCACATTGTCAGATTATCAAGGAGACTGTATAAGTGAGTGAGCAGCCATCTGTTCTCCTTCTCCTTTCTCCTTTTGAAATCTAATATAATCAATTCATCCTGCCCTTACCTTTTTTCCTTCTAAACCCTTCCATATCCTCTTCCTTGATATATTTCAAATTCATGGTCTCTTTGTTTGCTGATTGTTGTTACAAAAATATATGCATTCCTAATACAATCTGTTTGGTCTGAATGTTAGCTGTATGTATGTTTTCAGTGCTAACCATTTGGTATTGTGTAATTAATTTGTATGCCCTTCCCTGGGGAATACTGTTTCTTCTACTCTCAGAATTCCATAGAGGTTTGTAGGCCTTTGTGTTAGAGTTGAAGACCCCTGGGCTTTCCTCTGTCCACTGTAGAGTTATCTATTGTCATGTTTAGGCAGCCATATTGGTGAGACTTTAGGGCACCCAAGACACAGGGAGCACTGGGGAAGAGGGAAAGACTGTGAGAGCAAGAGGAACAAGGAGTTTGCTCTGAAAATGTGTCTCACAGAAATGCCAGATTTCATTTTTCTCCATTTCTGAACAGCATCCCATTGTGCATATTTATCCCATTCTCAGCAGCCGTCCATCAGTTAAAGTACCTTTAATTTGTTTCCATTTGCTGGCTGTTGTGAATAGTGCATCAATAAACACGGCTGAGCACGTGTCTGCAGAGCAGGAGGCCCAACACTTCCATATACCAATGAGTAGTATAGCTGTGTCGTACAGTATGTTTATTTTTAGCTTTCTGAGAATTCTCTGCAATGATTTCCATAGTGGCTGCACCAGTTTACAATCCCATCTCATCAGCAGTGAACGATGAGTCGCTTTCCCCACTCCTCCAGCATTTTTTGTAGGCTGTTTGGTTGATGTTTGACATTTGAACTGGGGTAAGATAAAAATTTAAAATTTTTTAAATGAATATATTTCTATTTGCTAGAGATGATGAACAATTTTTTCTTAGGCATTTGTTTTCTTTTGCACTCTTTTAAAGGACATTTATTTATGAATATCTCTCTATTTGTTCAACCTTGATCTTGCATATATGTATGCATAAACATATATGTAAGTATATAGCAATCTTTATGAGCAACCTAGATTTTGGACAGGGAAAGTAACATAAATGGAATAAATTAAGTGAGATAGTTTATGAATATAATAGTAAACAAATTAGTATTGTTATGAATTTTTATTTTTCCTTTTTATGTTCAAAAATAACAATGAATTATTTCTTAAATCAGGAATAATTTTTCAAATATAAGATATATCATTGTTATATACAAAATATAAATACCATAATTCATTAGAAGTACTAATTAAAAGTTGGTTTTAGGTACTTAATTACAAAAATAATTGCATCATGTAATGTATATTTATAAAATCATTTCATGCCATTGGTATTTCTTAGTTTGATATATTTATTAACTGACTTTATGTCATGTGACAGATATTTCAGAGAAGTTACAGGAGCAAAGGGTAATTTGGGCTCATGTTTTAAGAAGTTTCTATCTATGACCTCTTGATCCTGCTGTTTGGGTCTGTGATAATGTTTTACACAGTATGGTGACTTCCCTCATAATGCTGGAAAGCAAAAGGAAAGGGATTGATCGTTGCCACATTTTTTCAGGGGTGTGCTTCCAGTGGTTAGAGTTCTGCCCCTTAGAGACCATCTCCTTCAGGTTGCTAATTCCTTTGTTGCACAGGTTTGGTATCAGGCTTTCTGCATACAAATATTTGAGTAACACTTTAAGCGCTCATCAATAAGATATGTGGCATGAAACTCTTAGGAAGAAGTACAAATAAGTTCAACTATTTATACTGTAGATATTTTTTCAGTGATTGAACATGTAGTATGTCATGGTCTAATCCCCCAAAATTTGCCAGAGATTCTCAATCAACTATAGCATGGTCTAACTGGATGTGCAATGGGAATCACAACTGAGACTACTGGAAATGTTTAAGCCGCACAAATTTTAGAGCAAATGTTTTTATTATTTAAAATTTACAATAATTTCATTCTCCCTCTCAATGTTTTTATTGCATTTGATCAGACTAATAGCATTGAGCTAAAGGACCAAACATCTATTCCAAATTAAGTCATAAGTTTTCATGCAATTTGGGAGTTTATTTTTAGAAAGAAGGCAAGCAATGTTGAGCTGAAAATTATAAATAGTCATCAATTAAATTCAGTTCACATTTATTATTGTTTCAGGTTAGTGACATAAAGTGTTCATTAATTTGATAAAATAGTTCATTTTTCCCAATTTAAGTTATTTCTAAAGCAATGATCACTTGACAAATAAATGCTGTCCAGATTTTATGCATACAGATTTACTATGATTTAAAAATTATTCCTCTTACATTAAAAAATACTGTCTTCTTACATAACACTAACTCACAGCAGCTATGGTTACCTGCACAAGATGAAACCAACAAGATAAATTAACATTCCAGCTGGCAGCACTAATTGGATGAAATGTGTTTAAAAAATTGAAATAGGAAAGAGACAAGATGGGGGTGACAGGGGAATATATTAGAGATATCTAGGGCAGGGTGACAGTGGGAATTGAGGGTAAGTATGATCAGAATACAGTGCACAATTTTCAAAGAATAAATAAAGAATCTTCTTAAAAATAAACCAATGGCACACATATATGTTCAGACTTATTAGGTGTCTAATTAGAGCTAATAGCAGGGTCTCCCCAGGGCAGAGGAAGTGTCACAATACTTGCAATATCAGGAGAGGTGTTGCATGTCACTGTGAAAACAATTAGCCTAAAATAGTAGGTCAGAAATACCTATCTTAATTAGAGTTCTTATTCTTTTGATGAAACATCATGGCCAAAAGCAAACTGGGAAGGAAGGAGTTGATTTGGCTTACAGTTCCACATTACTGTTCATCATTGGAGGAAGTCAGGGCTGAGATTTAATTGGGACAGGAACCTGGGGGCAGGAGCTGATGCAGAGACCATGGAGGGATGTTGCTTACTGACTTGCTTCCCATAGGTTGCTCAGCTAGCTTTCTTATAGAACTTAGGGCCAGCAGCCCAGGGATGGCACCACCCACAATTGCCTGGATCCTCCCCCATCAATCACTGATAATGAAAATTTCTTACAGGTTATGTATAGTCCAACCTTATGGAAGCATTTTCTTAATTGAGTCTCCCTCCTCTCAGATGACTTTAGTTCATGTCAAATTGACAAAAAACCGTCCACAACAGCCCTCATCAAGAGATTATACCAAATTGTCATTAATCTGATAGACAGATGCCTAGAATGTATTATAAAACTGACAGCTATATTGCTAGAGCCATTATATACAAAATCACTTTGACAGGAGACCATAATACTTGTATATTTATGTTCACTTCAATAAAAACTAACAAATGCTGTCACCTTGCATTGATAGAGTAAGAAATTGGTACATACATGTTGGGGGCTTGTGTATATTTGTCTTCGCTAGAGTTTCTATTGCTGCGATGAAACACCATGACCAAAAAGTAAGTTGGAGAGGAAAGAATTTATTAGGCTTACACTTCAGCATAGATGTTCTCACTGACAGAAGTCAGGACAGGAACTCAGGCAGGGCAGGATCCTGGAGGCAGAAGCAGATACAGAGATCATGGAGGGGAGCTGCTCACTGGCTTGCTTTCCATGGCTTGCTCAGCTCACCTTCTTATAGAATACAAGAACAACAGCCCAAGGATGGCACCATCTACAATGGGCTGAGCCCTTCCTCATTGATCACTAAGTGAGAAAATTTCTTACAGCTGGATTGCTTCGATGCATTTTTTTTTAACCAAGGCTTCTTTGTCTGGTGACTCTAGCTTGTGTCAAGTTGACACACAAACCCAGTCAGTACAATGCATCCATTTACCCTTGCGTATAATTTGTATCAAATTACGTTTGTGCATTGAAGTTCAGTTAGATCACTCTGGTGTTACCTGAAATTAGGCAGGGCATATTTACAGGGGTCTATTAATGTGAACTTGTCTGGTTTTAAAGCAGGATCTTGAGTGAGATGCTAAGTGTAGTAAACAGTGAAATCTGGACTTAGTTTTGGAGCCATTATGGGGGGGTGATAGTGAGCACAATGAAAAGATTTTGTTCTTCTTGTGTTGTTGCCATACTGCAGCATCAGAGGATGTTGCCTTCCATCTTAATGAAATGCTATGGTGGACGGTGTAGCAGGAAGGCTGGATATCCTTAGTTGTCTCCAAAGTTTCCGAATCCTTTGTATCACAGGAACTGAGCTGCTAATAATATCTACTGCTATGACTGATTTTGATAGTAAACTCTGTGGGTCCATGTCATGAGATGCCAGGATATATGAGAAAACATTTCTGGGTGTGTTGCACGATGTTTGTGGAAGAGAGAATCATTTGAATTATAGGAACGAGTAAAAGAAATGTTCCTCCCCAATGTGAGGGAGCATCAGACCAGCATTATCCTGAATTCAATACTGAGGTGGAGAAGGACTGGACTTTCTTTTCCTCTGTTGGGCTGAATAAATGTGGACATCCATTGTCTCCTTTCCTTGGTACTCCTGGTTCCCATTGCTACACAGCAGATTCTTTATTATCAGTCCTATAGTTGCAGGTCATTGAATGGACTTCCCTGAATTTCCGTGCTGCATCTAGAAATTGAGAGATTTTTCTTTATACATAATAATTTGCCTATATCTTATGTTTTAATGCATGTGTGTAAATTCTCAAGCCAAAGAGGATCAATGATAAACATTTTTTTCTTTTTGTATGATTTATTAAAATGAATATATAAAATAGATTTATTGTGTCTTCCTCAATGACCATAACAGGCACATAACTAGAAGACAGAAAAATAGATAGATAGATAGATAGATAGATAGATAGATAGATAGATAGATAGATAGACAGACAGACACATAGACAAACAGACAACTGTATAGATGGTAAAATCTCTTGGTTCTGTTGCTGCAGAGAAGGCTGGCACGAAGATACTTGGGCTGAAATGATCATCTGAAAACTTTCCTGTTAGAAAGGAGTTAAAACTTCCTAGCTGATTCACTTAGGTAAGAAGACTTAAGGCACAAATTGATTATGATTTATGGCTTATGAGAATGACAGCAAATAAAGGTTAACTGAAGGAACAAAACACTTTCTGGGGAAAATCCTATAGCAAATTAAATGATCTTGTAAGGCAATATGTGCAGAGGTCATGCATTACTGACAGATCTGTGCTCCTGTTTGGAAACATTCTTAGAAAGCTAATTGGATAAAGAGGAAGAAAGACTTATAATTGATGTGAAGTGAATAATATTGAATCTCAGTATAGTTATGTTACTAAATTAATATTTTAATGTAAAGAAACTTGCTAAAAATGTAGGTGTGTGTATAAATATTTCTCACATGGAATATGTTGCTTAGCTGGAGCTGTAGATGTGGGGTAAATGTTTAACCCACATCGCAGAAATTATGAATAATGAAATAAGTTTATGATTACACTAAAGATCTCATGTTGCTTTCTTACTTATGTGACCAGAATTAACATTGCTCCATACTTCACTTTATCTTTGCTACTCAAATTCCCAAGCTTCTCTGCCTCTTGCTTGTGTTGGGCCAAGGTGGTCCCTTCATCTGCAGTCTGTTACCTACTCTACCCTTTCCCTTCCTTGCTTTGTCTCCTTTCAGCACCCTCCAAGATGTGTTGAAGGAGTTACTTTTCTTGACAGTTTCCTGACCTCATTTTGTGGTCGTAGCACCCTGTGCTTTGTTCTGCTAGAAGACTAAACGTTTTGATGGGGCACTGTGCTGTTATTCCTACCTCTAGCCTAGGGGTTCATTAAGACCAGGTGCTTGTTTGCTAATTATGTGTCCCAGGCTTTGAAGTCAGTGGACATTCTGTCTTCATATTTTTCTTCATGTAAGAAAATAAAGTTTGTTGCTAGTATTTTTAGTAAAGCTAGAGACATTATTCATATTTCATAATTAATACACCTGTAAATATGACTCTCCTCATATCTACATTATGGCATGGCATGCAGAAAGAGCCCAGGCAATTCAGTGGAATCATAACTCTTATTCTTCACTTGCTAAATGTGCATTTTAAGGTAAGTCTGAAGTAACTAACGTCTAATTAATTTTTTAAATTGTAATGAATAAATTACATAGGAAAATACCATATTTGTAATTAATGTTACTGAAATGAACAAATTTTCTACCCTTGCATGACATGGAGTCTACAAAGTTTTGACATAAACCTAAGAATACAGCTCCATGTAGAAATCTCTTAGAACATGCCATGTACACAACAATCGCACAATACTCTAATTCCTATCTCTTGAAATTCACAAATTAAAAATTTAAAAGCCCATTTGAAAGACAGCTAAGGTACTCATTTAATTTCAACTCTTGGCAACTAACTGTTGCCTGAACAACAGCTGATTTTTCTGCTGTGATCATCCGCGGCATTGTAGATGGCTCCTGAAGGAACAAATACTTTAATGGTGAGCTGTGTCACATTGACCTAAGACATCACTTCTGCTAATGAGTAATAGAAGACAATTAGCTATTCAAAACCTGTTCTGAGAAAGTCATAAAATAAGTTTTGCAAGAAATCCATTGACTTTGCTCCTTTCTCCATAGACATTGCAAGTGACAGCACCCTTGTCTCACACAGATCCAGAACAACAGGATTCTAAATAGCACCTGATTGAGCTGCAGACCTGGACGTGCTCAAAACATTGCCAGCTGCCAGCTGGAGTGTCTCACATCATCAAGACCAAATGGATTGGATAAATTGGACAAGAAGGTGGCCAGTCAAGTCCGTGCTGAGATCCACAAAATTATTTGCTTCACGTTCTATTGCCAGGCAGCAGTTGATGCAAAACTGTAATGTTTCATCAGTTATCAACAATGAAAATTAATACTTCAGTATTATACGATTCAGACCTCTACCTCCAAAACACATGTTTCACACACCTTCCATGGATCAAAGAGTTATTATGTTAATGAATAAGTATTTACTAACTATAACTCTTACCACACTTCTTAGAAGTCAACATTTAAAGGTGGAGAAAACCTTTGTATCTGCTCTATTAGAAAGTTCAGTTTCCTGTAGGAACAAGGTTTTAACTTGCAAACCTATAGCAACACTGGCAGGTTTAAATAACCAAGAAAATGCTAGGAATTTAATTTAAATAATATAGGATTTAACACACAAATTGCCAAATAAAGAAATGAATGGATGTTCATTTAGACTAATCCAGTTTTCGAGAATTTAACAATTGCTAAAGTTTAAAAATTTGGTACTGAAGTGAGAATATCACACTTGTTAATATTAGGAATTTGCTTTTGTCACACTTCGGTGTTTCCTATCATATTTAATCCATCTATTAAAATATTTTTTAATGCCAAACACATATGAGTAGTGCAGCTTCAAATAAACAGTTCCTTTCCTCCTTTTAAGACCTGCATTCCTACTTGTAAAACATGCTTTCTGTAGCTAGCTAGCTTTTAGTGAAGGACACAAATTTTTCTGTGAAACCTCGGTTGGTTATTGAGCAGTGTCCAAGCCCTTTATAAGGAGAGGCAGCTGACACGGTCAAGTTCCTGCCTTGCTCTGGGCTTTCTGACGTGTGCTCCTCCAATCCACACCAGCACTCTTGTTGTCACAATAAAGAAAACTCAGAATGAAAACAAACTAGCAGCCTGGTGAAGTCTCAGTGGGCTGAACTTTACTTGACCTGGTGGCAAGAGAGACACCTGGAAGCAGAAGAGACATCTGATTTTGTAGAAGGCAGCTCAAAGGACATGTCAGTCAGGTCTGAGATGTAATGCTTCCTCCATGGCTTGACTGGACATTTTCTTTTCCTCTGTCTCCTGTGCACTGAATAATACTTTTAATGCACTCTTCTGCTCTATGCTGGTTCCGTTCCCCTAAAATGTTTCCTTTGAGGACAAGAAAAGGTTGTGAACTCTTTTATGTCCAGAATACCAGAATGTAAATGCAAGTCCACTAAATTATTAAAGGCCAGGAACAAGGTGATATTGGCTCAAAATGAAAGGGGCAATAGGAGATATGTGTGCTTGGGAATGATTGTTCGGTGGGTAAAAGTGCTTGTTCTTCCAGCCTGGTCACCTGGTTTGATTCTCAGAACCAACATAAAAGTGAAAGGACAGAGCTAATTCCACACAGTTGTCCCTTGGCTTCCACATGTGCTGTGATACACAGATCATGCAGGAACACACTCCCCACACTATATTGCTGTGAGACAAAACTCTTGTACATTATAAAGATTTGTAACATGTATTGGTTTAATAAATGCCAGTAGCCAGGCAGGAATTATAGGTGGAACGATCAAACTAGGAGAAGTCTGGGAAGAGGAAAGGCAGAGAGTCAATCACCACCCAGACGCAGAAGAGGTAAGATGAGAACGCTGCACTGAGAAAAGGTACCAAGTCATGTGGCTAAACTTAGACAAGAATCATGGGTTAATTTAAGTTATAAGAGCCAGTTATTAATAAGTCTGAGAATGTAGGACAAACAGTTTATAATTAATGTAAGCCTCTGTGTGTTTCTTTGGGACTGAACATCTGTGGGACCAGGAAGCACAGAAACTGTCATCTATATGATATACAAAATAATGGGTAACACTAAGTTAACTCAATGTGATATGAAAAAAGGCAAGAAGTTGGGAGAGGGTGTGTTGGAGTTTTAGAGAGGAATCTAAGGGGTGAAATGGTGCATAGATATTACCATATGTCATTGAATATAGATATGAAATTTTAAAAATTTGACTGAAAGTTAAAAGGGAAGAGGTTCAATTTCAAAAATAAAAATAGAATATTCAAGATGACCTACTTTGGAGATAGCATTAAAATATGTAGACAACTAAATAGATATACAAAGCAAATTAAAAAATAGGAAAAACCAATTAGAAGCAGTTCTTTGTACATCATGTGCTTTCTGTAAATTACGCAGTATTAGTTTTTTGAAGTTGTCCAGCTCACAGTCATTTCTTTTTCTGGGTTTTTATAAATTATTTCTTTTATTTTTTGAGATTATAATTACATCATTGCTTTTCCTTTTTCTTCCTTAAAGCTCTCCATATACCTGTTCTTGTTATTATTAAAACCCATGGCTTCTTTTTTCATTAACGATTATTATATACTTATCCTGGAGCAGCTTCTATGTTTTTAACAGAAGCATCTGGTTGGTAACACTCCTTTTTATTGAAGCTAAGGTGTTGAAATAGGAGCGGCGAGGCTGCGTCCCCGGCACCCGGCCACCCGCATGGCTAGGTTATGCCCAGAAATAATTACACAGAAACTGTATTCTTTCAAACACTGCCTGGCCCGGCTAGTTCCAGCTTCTTATTGGCTAGCTCTTTCATATTGTTCTAACCCATTTCTAATATTCTGTGTAGCCCATGAGCTGGCTTACCAGGGAGGATCTTAACCTGCATCTATCTGGAGCGGGAGAACCATGGCGACTCCTTCACTAAGCTTCTTTTTCCCAGCATTCTCTTCTGTCTACTCCGCCTACCTAATTTTCTGTCCTATGAGGGCCGAGGCAGTTTCTTTATTATTAACCAATCAAAGCAACAGATAAGATACAAGACCCACCTCCATCATTTCCCCTTTTTCTGTTTAAAAAAAAAGAAAGGCTTTAACTTTAACATAGTAAAATTACATATGCCCATTTCTAATGATTGTTTGTAAGCACCCCAAGGTGCGCTTACCGGGAAGAGTCTAGCCTATGTCCATCCTGGTTCTGGGGAGCTTCATTGTGTGCATCTGCCAGGGAGAGCAGAGCATGGCGTCTCTCTAGGAGCAGAGCAGAGTCTGACCTCACTTCCTCTTCCGCCCAGAATTCTATTCTGTTTATTCCACCCACCTATCTTTTAACCTATCAGGGCCAGCAGTTTCTTTATTGCTCAGCCAATGAAATCAACAGATAAGATACAAGACCCACCTCCATCACTAAGGGCTTTCTACCCAAGCTATTGACTATGTTTTAGACAGATTGGTCTTGTTCTAAGACTTTCAAGTTCATATTTGCATAGTTCTGTTTTACTGAAAAAGTTGGCTTTTTCAGTGAAAGAACCTACTCTCTACTCTCAAGACTTCTATTAGTTCAAATGTGTTCAAGTCATGAGTCCCTGATTTTCACTGGCATGCTATATAAATTAAAATTGCCTTTACCTCTGAATACTGTGCATGTAAGTGTGAATGCATGCGCATATGTATTCATGTTATGTGTAAGTATGTGCATGCATGTGTATATGATTATGCATATGCGTGCATCTATAAGTATGTCTGTGTACATGTTTTTCTCTCTGTGTATATGCTTATTTTTCAAGATTAGCTTCTTGTAGTTACTGCCTGCATCTTCATCCCATGAAACAAAATATTCATTAATCATGTCAGAGGGTTTTATTTTCATAGCCTATAATTCTTTTTCACTGTCTGAGTTCTGAAGTATGTAGCCCAATGACCTAAGTCTTACTTGAAGGTAGGATATTAATCATTATGAGGAGGAAAGCACACAAAATTACAGGTTGAAGATAATCCTGTATGGGGGAATGTTACTATTCAGACTTTGCAAGTACCCTGAGAATAAGTCTTAGTGCACACTTTATCAAAAACACATTCATAATAAGGGAAACGAGTACAGGTGCATGGAGTGGTGAAGAAAACAATTCACAACTCGCCGTAGAATTAACACTTTATGCTAGAAACAATTTTAATGCAAGGCAGAAGTTGGAATTGCATCCTGCTAATTCCATCAGATTCCCACTGTCTCATAACAGAAGAAACCCAACTATTTTACTTGAAAATTTCCAGAGCTACAGTAAGAATTTGTGTGATTAAAAGAAGGTAAGTCCAGAATAACCAAACCTTGGTGAAAGAAAAAATTTAAGTATTTCAAAGAACACAGAAACTTCTGAGTAAAGAAACTTTGAGGGGATCTATAAAATATAACAAAGGAAGGGAGCAAGAGACAGGGTGAGAAACCCCAGGCATCTTTTCCTTCCACAAAGACTTAGTAAGCTCTACTTGGGCCATTACAATTTTCTTCTTAAGGACTCTGGACAAAACAATAAGACAAAACCAAACAGGTGCATCAAAATTAGGAATTTCTGTGGTGTCCATTCCCTTGGTCCCCTCTGTTTTTAGGAGAGCCTCCCAGCCCCTGGCTTCTCCCCGAGTGGAAACAAAAGGCTAAATGTATGCACAAATGTTCTGATAGTTCTGAACGATGCCCCAGGAAAAAAGCTTCTAGTTCATCAGCCACAGGCCTGGTAGAACCTGACTTAGTTTGCTATGGTTTGAAGTTTCATTCTGGAGAAGGGAATGTGAATTCAGCCAGAAAACCTGGTGATTGCCGAGACATTGCCAAAATTTCCAGTAGCTGAAGGCAACTGTAAGCAAGCCTGATGATCTGAATTTGACCCGTGTAACCCAGCCTGATGGAAAGGAGAAGCAGCTCCTCTGAGGGGCCTCTGACTCTGACACATAGGCTCCAACAAGTAAAGCAAAAAGTGATCATGGCCTGGGAAGATAGTTTAACGGATCGGATCAAGTCCTCGTCAACCTAGCATTAGGACCTGTGGTTCTTAAAGCTTACAAAAAGCCAGGAAGGTGTGGTAGCCCAGTTATTCTAATGCTGTGGAAGTAGAGACCAGGGACCCTCAAAGCATGCTGGGAAGCTGGACTAGCTGGAGTTACACAAGAGACCCTGTCTCAGTAAATGTAACACTGAGCAATAGAGGAAAACACCTGATGTCAGCTTTGAGCCTCTGTGTGTATGGAGTTGTATGCAAACCTGAACATAGGTTTGCACACATCTAAGTAAACACATGAATACTGCACACATGAACACACACAAATAAACTCATTACAACATATACACATAAACTCACACACACATAGATACACACTAGACCACAACATGCACACACACAGTGATTTTGGGACTGCAAAGTTCTGTGACCCTTGGAGCCACTGTCATGCCCTCCTCTCCAGAGGATGCCCAGAATGAAGTCTCAATTCTCTAACTCACACCCATCACTTCTCTTCCAGATCCAAACATATTTTAATCACTAAATTCTATGTCTGTTCACTTTCTAAGACAACTTCAGCTAAGTTGAAGATTTAACTTCTTAAAAAAGCACTCTTCTTTGATTCATATTTTTCTAGTTTGTTCCATGCTCAGCTATAGAACTTAGCTCATTTTCTAATGCAGAGAACGCTTAATACAGAATATCTTAATATATCAGCAATTTATTAATTCATAAATTTATATATTAATTCTGATTTATTGTTTTGTTCAGAAAAATCTAATTACTTTAGAGTTTGTCAATGATCTTTAAAACTTTTCACTAACTCACTAACTCAATAATAATCCAATACATTTATTGAATTTCTCTGTTATGTTATAAAACTTCTCCAATTGCTATTTCCTTATCTCATGAATCTTACTGAAAGCATTTTAATTTATTTTCAAGCTTGTAGCACAAAATTCTAATTTTCTAATCTGGAGTTGGAATTTTCTCTGGGCTGCTAACTGGCTCCCAAATAAAGGCGTGCAGAATTATTAATTATGAATGCTCAACCTTAGCTTATGCTTACCATACCAGCTCTTTTAATTTAACCTGTTTCTATTCATCTATTTCTGCCTCATGGATTTTTATCTTTCATCCTATATATCCTACTTTCCTGCTTCCTCCATGTCTGGCTGATTGGCCCCTGTTGGATCTCTTTCATCTTCTTTTGTTTTCTCCCTCAGGCAGAAATTCCTTCCCCTATTTACTCTCCCTGCCTAGAAGTTCTGCCTATACTTCCTCAATATTGGCTGTTAGCTTTTTATTTGACCAATCAGGTGCCTTAGGTAGGCAGGGTAAGAACAGCAACACATCTTTACATAATTGAGCAATTATTCTGCAACATAAACAAATGCAACACATCCTTACATAGCTGAAGAAATGTCATACATCTTTGCATAACTAATCAAATATTTCTCAACACTAATTACTCAACACAAATAAAAATGTGAAATGTTGAATACAAATTTTCAATAATTGTGTTACAGAATTACAGTTTTTTTAAGCTTGTCAATCTGCTTCTTTGTACCTCCTATAATTCTCTTATATGTTTTTATAAAGACAATACTAAAGCACTCCGCCCCCATTCCTTTATTGTCCTGTATGCAGAGCTTCTGTAGGTTTTAATCAATGGAATACTAGATTATAAAAGATAAGAAAAAAAATGTCATGGATGAGTATTGGCAATATTGTATTATACTTGATAATTGATTAAAATTCAATTTGTAATGATCAATTATTTGTCTACTTCCTTTGATGATCCATTATTCAATTGTTGAAAGTTTATGGTGCAGATATTTCCTTTCTTTGTTCATCTAGGGGAAGGTAGTTGGGTCTTCCCATTAATCCAATTTGATCTGAAATACCTGTGCATTTGAGGTTCTCCTTCCTTGGCCCCCCCTGAGTGGCACATACAGTAAGACTTTTCTTTTTGATCAAATAAACTAAAGGATAGATTGATTTCTTTTACAATAAGGCATTATTTTAGTTATCAAGAATGGAGCTAAATTCTCTGCCTTCATATATCTTTAGTGAAGGAAAGCAAGAAATAAAATAAATAATAACAGGCAATGATAATAAACTAAATTGATGATGTGATAAAGAATGTGGAGAAGGCATGCTTTAGACTTCATGATCACAAAGGGTCTTTCTTAGTCATAAGGCTGAAGATAACATTTAGAATTATGAATGGAGGCAGTCATGTTGAATTAGATGTACAAAAATCTACAGGACAGTTTAAGATCGTTCACAATCTTTCAGCCCAGTTTGTTAAAGAACAAAATTATGCTTGTGGATCCGCGGCCCGGAGCATCCGAGCGGTGAAGTCGGTGGCTTGCTTTCTTATCTTCTCTTCAAGTCTTCGATTTTTTTAAAAAAAAATGGCCTCCAATAAAACTACATTGCAAAAAATGGGAAAGAAACAGAATGGAAAGAGTAAAAAAGTTGAAGAGGCAGAGCCTGAAGAATTTGTGGTAGAAAAAGTACTGGACCGGCGTGTAGTGAATGGGAAGGTGGAGTATTTCCTCAAGTGGAAGGGGTTCACAGATGCTGATAATACTTGGGAACCAGAAGAAAATTTAGATTGTCCAGAATTAATTGAAGCATTTCTTAATTCTCAAAAAGCTGGTAAAGAAAAAGATGGTACAAAAAGGAAATCTTTATCTGACAGTGAATCTGATGATAGCAAATCGAAGAAGAAAAGAGATGCTGCCGACAAACCAAGGGGTTTTGCCAGAGGTCTTGATCCTGAACGAATAATTGGTGCCACAGACAGCAGTGGAGAATTAATGTTTCTTATGAAATGGAAGGACTCAGATGAGGCGGACTTGGTGCTGGCAAAGGAGGCGAATATGAAGTGTCCTCAGATTGTCATCGCCTTTTATGAGGAAAGGCTGACTT
>NW_026067904.1:15303932-15320346 GCF_014885135.2 Alexandromys fortis
GGGAAAGAGGGAGAGAGAGAGAGAGAGAGAGAGAGAGAGAGAGAGAGAGAGAGAGAGAGAGAGAGAGAAAGAGAGAAGATGGACAGGGAGAAGATTGTCTATGTGAAGGCTACTAGGCAGGGTTTCTCTGTAGCTTTGGTGCCTGTCCTGGAACTATCTCTTGTAGACCAGGCTGGCCTCAAACTCATAGAGATCTGCCTGTCTCTGCCTCCCTAATGCTGGTATTAAAGGTGTGAGCCACCACCACCTGGCTGGAAATATTTTATTTCTAAGTGTGATGAGAATATTTATAAGGAATTTAAATCTAATCACTAATTTTGAAAACTTTATTGCCTACTGTTTAGAAAATCCGTTTTAGAAGGACATAGAAACAGCTGCAGAGTCAGTATGGGGTCTTGGGTAGTCATTTGGGAAAACATCATAGTTTCCTGTTCAGAGAATACTTATAACTGATCTAATTTTGAAATCAATGTTTTAAGCATACAAGAAATGTCATTTTCTAAGGAAGTTGTACTGAGAGGAGGATATAAGCCTAGTTTCATCGTCACAGTTGTGTATGAGAAACTGAAAAAAAAAGAAAAGACTTAACAAATCACTGGTGATGTCATCCAAAACTTAGCCAGGGCCTTCAGTCTTCAGTTACAGGTGTGTTCCTGGATGTATATATTTATGCAATGTTGAGAATGCTGGGTTAATGTGGCTGGAGAGATGGTTCAGTACTTACTCTTCCTGCAGAAAACTGCATTTGGTTCCTGGCACTCACACGATAGTTCATAACCATCTAGAACTCCATTTCTAAGGAAGCTTTTGCTCTCTCTCTTCTGAACTCTGATTGTACTGCACATATTTGGTGTACTCGTATTTGGGCAAAATATTGGACATAAAATAAAAAATGAGTCTAAAGACATTATATAAAATGTAGTATTCTCTTATTTTTAAATGATATCAAACATCTGGATATTCAAACAAATATGAAAGTTTAACATAAATTACTTTAACTTTCTTACAGAAAATTTATATTTTCTAGAGAGACGACTGTGATATTCTTTTTTTTTTCACTTTGAAACTTTTTTTTATTGAGAAAAAGGGAAAAAAAAGTTTCCGCCTCCTCCCAGCCTCCCATTTCCCTCCCCTTCCTCCCACCATTCTCCCCCTCCCCTCACTCTTCTCCCCCTCCCCCCACTCCTCTCCCCCTCCCTCTCCAGTCCAAAGAGCAGTCAGGGTTCCCTACTTTTGAATGATGTTAAGTACAGACAAAATATGTCAGTTTGTCAGGTATTTTACTTCTGTGCTATATTGAGTCTGTGGGTTTTGCTTTATAAACTGTTAAATCTTATTTATAGACTATAGAATACTTCCAGAAGAACTGAGGTCAACACAGCCCTAAAGCTTAGTTTTTCTCCATTTAGGAAAACAAAACAAAGCTGTGGTATTTCTCATTCTTCCTTTGACTGACCTGCACTTGCCACTATTGAAAATTGATGGAACTCAGTCAGCTGAAGTTTTCTCAATCCACATTTCTCTACTTTAGGTTTCTAGACAAACAAAGACTTTGTATGATTTGTTGGATCTCTCCTGATATATATATATAACTACATGTTGAAGAACAAAAAAGCTCAGAAAAGATAAAATATATCATACATGGTATTATTGAAGATAGTGAAGGACTGCTATATGGGTTTCTGACCCATGTAGCACCAAAGCTTAGATACAGAGAATGAAGGTTACTTGTAATGTTTTGGGCCTACCAGTATCTTCCAGCTCCAACTCTGCCTTTCCAGTTGTAGGTGCAGATCTGGGGATAGGAGTCACAAAGTTAGTCCAGCTTATTAATGTTTCAATTAGAGATTTGAGTAATGCAAGATGATACTGGTTGGCAGGTGAGAAAGTCTGGGATGTGGATTGGGTCCAGATGTCATGGATAACAGAGTCTGGGATGTCATTCCCAAGGAAAAAAATTAATATTTAGAAAATTTATTGGAGTATTTTTTGAATCAATATGTAAGGAATTCTAAAAAGAACAGCACTTGGGAAGGCTGTGGAGAAGACTCAGAGGGTACAGTTCTCATTGTTCAAGGAGAACCTCAGTTTAGATCCCTAGCATCTTCATAGCACCAGGGTTTGATGAAATGTGTCTGTGACCCCAATGCTGGAGGGAGAATTAGGTGGTTTCCTGAAGCTTGTTGTCCAACCAGCCTTGCTGCAGTGATCACTCCAGTGGTAAGACACTGCCTCTCCCAAAAAGGAGGAGGAAGGACATTGAGGAAGATTTCCTGATGTCAACCTCAGGCCAAGAGAATATTTGACTAACATTTATCAAAACTTCGGAGAGCTCCTGGCTATTGCAGTATGATGAATCAAATACTGCATTAAGCACATGCTGAGAAAGACTAGCAGATGGAAGGGTGATTTATTCTGTTGTGAAATAGGAAAGTATAAAACAATCATTACACTAATAGGTGTATCCAAAGGGATGAGAGAACAAACCAATGAGTTCCAATGAGTCAGACACAGAACAGAATGAGCAACAAACTGAGTAAAAAGGTTGTGACTGTAAACCAAAGACCATATAAGTGTCCACGAGTCCACACTAACAGACACAGGCATGTGTGGATAAAATGAGGAAGAAAGCTTCACGGTTCTCTCTAATCCCAAGACAGGTCTGCTTTTTCTTAAATGTGGTCTGAACAGTCACTTCATCCAAAGAACTCAGAATCAAAACAGGGAGGAAAGACTTTTGAAATGGAAATTGTGAACTATCTGTGTGATATTAGGAGTGCCGGAAGCAGGACATGCTGATCATGTATGGTAACTGTATCAAGTATGTAACTAGTTATAAATGAATACATGTTCCTTTTAGAAAGACAAGCGAACACAATCAACTTTTGATAATAGCTATAGTTCAGCGCTATGGTTACAGTGACTTTCCTTCAACATTGATCTGCTGACAAATTTTCTTTAATGATGTATTGATTTTAAAATAAAATGAAAAGGAAAGCAAGGATGTTTTATGGATCAAAGAGCAAAGATATGCATTTGTTCTAGAAGCAAGGACACACAGAAAATACACCTGGCAGGCCTTTTTAACAAAGCATCTTTAAAGAGGCACACAGCACTGGCAAAGTCATGAAACTGAACACATAACAAGAATAAAATCAAAGCACAGTTATTTTTGCAACTACTGCCTGTATTTAATACTCACCTCCTATCCCTATTTTCAGTTCCTCTAATAGTTTCAGGCTTACATAAGAATTCCATCTGTGAGTGCAAGTCAAAATATAAATTACACACATATGGCAATATGTGTGAACTCACCTTGGTAACACAATCAATGACTGTGTGAATTTCCTGAAGTCAGAACATCCTATTTCTTTACATTTTATTCAAGACATTGAAAATATATGGCTTATATTTAGACACATATTCATATCCTCTATCTATTTGCGGTCCCTTTGGACAGACATGGAAGTCATAAGTAAAACCCTTCTTAAATAAAAGAACCCAATATATTGGTAGCAGTGTGTGTGTGTGTGTATGTGCGTGTGTGTGTGCACGCGTGCACCCATGCACAAACGTATACATTTTTGTATGTGGATGAGTGTACACAAATGCCACAGCCATACATGCAGATCAGAGCCATCTTGGGTTTCAGTTCTCATCTTTTACTTTGTTTGGTGTAAGATGGGGGGCTCCTGCTTGTTTGGGTTGGGGTTTTTGTCCTCCTACCAGGTACCCCACAACTGTTTAGCCCAAAAGAAAAATACACATAGGTCTCCATAAATTATATGCTGATTGGCCCATTAGCTCTAGCCTCTCACTGGCTAACTCTCACATCTTGATTAACCCATTTTTCTGATCTATATTAGCCATGTGGCTCAGTACCTTTTTTCAGTGGGGCAGATCACATCCTGCTGCTTTGGTGATCTGGGCAGGAGTGGGAGGAATCAACTTCCTCCTTCCCAGAATTCTCCTGTTCTCATTACATCATTTATACTTCCTGTCTGGTTTTCCTGCCTATATTTCCTGACTGGCCAAACAGCGTTTATTTATAACATAATTGACAGAATACAGACAATTTTCCCGCACTACTTCCCCCTCTTTAAAAAAAAATCAAATGAAAATATCCATAGTCCATTTTTTGGGAATGTGGGCATAGTATTCCAGGCTGGCTGGGAGCACTGATAATCTTATGGGGACCTAAAGAAAATTTAGAGTTATGATCAAGTCCTGACTGAAATATCCTGTGAGTCTTGATCATCTCAGACAGCAGTCTTGAACTTGTTCTGGATGAAGAACTCTGTCATCTGGGCCATCTGTTCCTACTGGAGATTTTTCAGGTGGTCTTCCTTGAACAAAGCTGATTTTTCTTAACTCTGAATAAATCCACAGCCTCTCATTTTCTGTGAAAACAAAAGCAAAATCTCTTCTCCAAAGTAACATACCTTTTGACTTCAACTGTGAAGTCAAGGTATTTTCAAAATATCTATCTTGGATTAATTCTGCAGCATTTATAAACAAATATCCTTTAGCAGCTCCTTCCTCAGCATTCAAACAATTCAAAGAGAGCATAATAACATACAGTATCAAGATTCTCTGTGTATTTTCCATCTTTATGTGGCTTTATTTTAGCCTCTATTTCTTTTATTTTTACTTTTAACTTTTGGCTTTTTGAGACAGGTTCTCTGTATATCTTTGTCCTGGAATTCCCTCTGTAAACCAGGCTATCTTTGAACTCACAGAGATCCGTGTGTCTCTGCCTCCCAGGCTACTCTCTTTCTTTTCTTTTCTTTTCTTTTTTATTTTGAGGACTTTAACTCTTAGCCTGTATATATTTTTAACACACTGTAAACCATTTAGAGGTTTTCTTCCTCTTTGAATCTCTCTTTACTGTAGCTTGGGATAGGGTCTATTGTTTATAACTGCCTATACTAGGGGAGCTGGGCAATGAGCTTCTGGGACTCCTGTCAGCTCCTCCCATCCCTGCGTAAGACCATTGGGACTTATGCTGCTTTTTAATGTGAGTTCTGGGTATTCAGGCTCAGTCCCTCATATTTGTACAACACACATTTTTATCTACTGAATCACTTTCTCATGCTCCTAATAACCTTCTGGTTGTCTTAATACCTCAGGGACTAGAGTATATAAAAGTGTGACTTTTAGAAAGCATACATAAATAACACATGATGAGAAATCTTAGGTGCACAATATTCTTTATAATACAATACGGGTTTCTAAGAGGGTGTGAGGATGGTTATTGCAAGTTATATAAGCCCAAGTCTTCCACACTGTAGTTAAATAAATGCCTTTGTAGATACGAATATGAACGCCTCAGAAACAACACCCTGAATAGATATATTGAAAGTATTGAGAGCAGTACCATGATTACTAACAAGCTAAGTTCTTCTGATCACTGAAAAGTAACTGACAAGCAGGAGACATGAATGACCAAGGTATAAGCTAAATCATATTTAGGTGTGATGTAAAATAGATAGTGCCAAGTTTATTTTATTAGCTTTCACATCATTTGGAAAATTGAAAATCCAATATCTTTCAGCTTCACTCTACCTAGAAGCTGACACGTTTTTAAATTATCGTGTGATTATCTCCATTAAAATCACTTCAATGTAATTATTTTAAGTGTGATTTTTTTCTGACAAAATTCATTTTATCACTGTGTGTTGCCTTAATAATGTAGTAATGAACACAATCCTTGCTGCAATCAACAAGATGATGTGGTGTGTTATTTTTAATCAAAGATGTCACAGATGAGACAATTAGATATCAAGTAGGAAAATGGATTGTTTCATTAGAAAGCCAGGGACAACACTAATTGGATTGTGTGTGTACTCCTACATATGAAAGCATAGAAAAGCATCGTGAACTTCACAGTGGCTGGGTGACCTTTAAGCATGATTCTTTCTCTGCAGTCCAACTTTGACCTTTTCAGATAATGCCCCTGAACTTGCAGTGTTTGGCAAGTAAGTGTCTCTAATGAAATCAACAGCTGGGTTGCCATGAACTGTTTCCCCAGCTGAGGATGACAACGTCTTAGAGCCACTGAAAGCTTTAATGGAAACAAACCTGTTTACTTGTAGAAGCAAGGCTTCTTGCTTGAAGAGACTAATCAATTCTTTCACTTGATAGAAATTTTAATTGAAGACAACATCCAGAGGTGAAAGTAGCATGCAGCTAGCGGCTCTTCTTGCCAGGCTACAATATTAATTGGGACTGTCCTAATATTTTCATTGTTGAATTCACTTGACAGAAACACTAAATTACATCAAAGTTGCTTAGGCATGAATTTTCTGAGAGGCAATCTTTCTAAATTTGAACATATGTAGGAATCATAAAACTGATCAATTAGAAGGATAATTTCACAATTTGCCCACAATGCAATATCATTTCTGCTTCCCTTTACCAATGAGGTATGAAATTCACCTCATGCTCATATCAATAATAAGGGTAATTTGTTTTGAAGCAAATATTTACTCTGGAGGTATGATTTAACACTTGTTAACTATTTCCTATTTTTCTTATTTCTCATGAACATTGTGTGCTATATTTTCCCAGTCTTTGTGTGTACCCAGTGGAATGATAAAAAGCACGTATCAGCAGGGAAAATCAGCATGGCCCCTGGGCAAGGATGACGTGAAATTTGTGAAGCAGTTGAAAAACAAAGAAAACATGAATAAGTCAATAGGTTACTTAAAAGTGTCAAAAGATGATAATAATAATAATAATAATAATAAGTAATAATAGCAGTATCTACATAGAAAAGTGACAATAGCCTAACAGTGTGTAATTTTGTCCATTTCTTGTGTGCTCTTTCCAGAAAAGTAGATTTACAAAGAAACTTTTCTACTACAGTTACCACACCCTCAAAGATCAGTGGAAGAGAACTTGAGCAATTATTCTTACACAGGGCTCAGCACTGAGAGGAGGACATGATTTCTTTTTGACTTTCTACCTTCATATTCAAGAGAGAAACTCAAGCATCATCCGAGAGCCATTTCCTCCCTTCATTCACGCTCTATGCCATCATCCCAGAAATATTTTCAAGCATGCCTTCCATTTTCTGTTTTATTTCAGGCCCATCACGTTTCATACATAGACCATACCACAGTCATCCTATAGCTATCAGACTTTCTAAAAGAGGACTATGACCTATATGTCTCTGTACTTGACATACTCAGTGCAACACCTGGCACACATTAGGTGCTCATTGAATGCTAATGGTAATAGAATGCATTTCAGTTGCATAATACCTTTTCCATTTCAACTTTAGTGGGAGTTTATTGTTGATGTTTCTATTGACAGTAAGTGTGATAGGCTTTCCAATAGTCAAAATGTCTTTTAAAAGAATGGAAATCAAGTTCTATTTGATGGCTCACACCTTTAATCCCAGCACTTAGAAGCAGATAGATCACTATGAGTTGGCAACCAGACTGGTTTACGTAGAGAGTTCCAGGCTAGGTGGAATTAGCATAATAAACCACCATAGTAGAATAGCTTCAACTTGTTTGTGAACATTTAAATGTCTACCTGTACTTGACAGTACAGATTTTTGTTTTGGGTGTAGTATGTGTATGTGTGCATGAGTGCACAAGTCACCATTAGGCATCTTTTTTAGTTGCTCTCTACATTATTTTTTTTAACAATTTGTTTTTCCTCTCATTTAATATGCACATGAGCACAGGTGGCATCAGTGGCCAAAGTCTCAGATAACCCTGGAGCTAGAGATATAGAAGAACATGCTGGGAATCAAAGTCAGGTAATTTAGAAGAGCAATCCATATGCCTGTCTACTGAGCCATTTCTCCAGCTTTATCCCTCTTGTCTTTTGAGACAGCCTGGGGCAGGTGGTCACAGCTTCTCGGTGTTCAGGACTAAACTAACCACGTTATATCTAGAAGACAGTATTTTTATAACAATCTTCTAACTTCTTTCTCAGTCTTTCCAATCATTTTCCATAATGTTCCCTGGGCCTTGAAGAGAGAAAAGGGCTCCATGGAGAATCTTCTACTGATGTTTTGCTAGGCAAACAAGTAGTTAAAGTGTCTTCTAAATATTTCTGTCTAAATCCATGTACTAGTTCATCCCTCTACTAGTGGTTTCAGAAAGAGAAGATCATGCAACTCACCTCTGCCTTTGATGTGCATGAGTCTCTCTTGCCACCTTCTACCACTGTGGAGTCACAGGAAAGACTCTCATTTAGGGGATAATGGGCCTCTTGACCTCACTGACATTAGCAATCCAGTTAGACTTGGTCCCTTTTCTGTTACGAAACATTTATAGTATTATTCTCAGTGTTTAGTTGTAATTGTACTTCTTAAATCTAAGACTAGAAGATTCTGTGGTTTTTCATTTTGATCTCTAGACTTCATGCATGCATCCACATGGAGACAGCACACACTATGGCTGATTCATTCACTTCTGTCTTTTCCAGAGGAAGAGGAAGGTTTACTGTATTCCTCTTGCAACCTTCCTTTATGTCTTTACACAAGTCTTCCATGGGGGCAGTTTCAAATGTCTGGGACCTCCAAAAGATGTGCATAAAATAGATCTCTAGCCTTGAGGAATTCACAGTTTTTATAGGAGAGATTTATCCACAAAATATTTAGGAGAAAATGCGATACTTGCATACAACATTTTGTGTTATCATCAGAGTATACAAAGTAATACTACATAAAATATATGAAAGAAAAGGCATGAACAAAGGGGACAAAGTTTTCTTCAAGTAGACAAGGCCATTTTATCTCTGAAAGCTATGTAAACTTTAATTGCTCAGAGCAGAGGCAGGGTAGACAGAGAACCAGGCCGATTCATACCACCGTTGCTTTACGCATTTCATCAGAATCTTTTCCAGTACTCAGTTTCTCCATCATCTTCTACTTTAATGATAATGATCCTTCATTGTTATTATCAGACTTTGAATTATAAATACCCTTTGCAGATAGTTACAACTATTTTCTCTCCATGTAGAGCTATTTTTAAACTACACTTATTGTTTCTCTAGATTTACTGGCTGCTAATCATGGGGTGTTTCCCCTTGGGATGTTCACATCTATCAATGTAGTGTCTCAAGGCCAATTCCCTAGCCATTTTGCTCAAAAATTCCAACTTCTCCCCATGCCTGAACCTTCAAGGCGAGCCGCAGAAACATCTTCCTCAAGTGAACTGACCTTGTTTGTTGTTGTTAAAGGTTTATTTCAATGTTCATTTTTGCACATGTGAGTGTCTGAATGATTAGATGCTACACATGTGCAGATGCCTGTGGAAACCAGAAATGGTCATTGGATTGCCTGGAGCTGGGTTACAAGCAATTGGGAGGTGCCCAACTCCTGTTTTGGGAACGGATCTGGGGAAGAACAGCAAGAACCATCTCCATTCTCTGGACTGACATTTGACTGGGCAAAACCAAAGGCTAGAAATATGCTTCCCTTATCTCTGCTGGACTATGAGGGTATCTACCACAGTCTATCTAGTGACTGAGTCTTTGACCAGTTTGTTTTCTTTCAGGACAACTTAACATTTACTACTACAAATCACATTTCCTCACCAACCAGTGGTACATTTTACAACTCCTGTAAGGTTTAAATCTACAGACATAAGACCTATTTTTTAAAAAAAGTAAAAAATATTTCAGTATGGCTTTGAATGTATTTGTTTTAGCATAATAAAACAATGTAATTTCTATGTTCTTAAATAAGTTGACTTCATTCTTAGTTGCTAGTTATTTCTACTACTACTGCAACTGATTACTTTCATTAGGATCAGGGTTATAACTCATTTACTTGGTTGATCACCACAGCTTTGCTTAGGAGAACTACTTGTTCAATATTTAAGAGCACTGAATGTTGTCTTGCTTTATTTTCATTTTAGTTTTTGTTGGGGGGGGTGGATTGCTTTACCCCTTAGCAACTTAAATATTTCTTGAGGTTAATTCTATTGCATATTGAGAAACTGAAACTCATAACAATTATCAAGCAGGGAGTCATTATGAGTCTACAGAACCTGGCACTAGAGAAATTTCCAGGAATCTCTAGGTATGATACCAGATAAGACCCTAAGCAACAGTGGAGAGGGTGTCTAAACTGTAATTGGATTGATGACTTACTTTACTTGTCATCATAGAACCTTCATCCAGAAACCGATGAAAGCAGATGCAGAGATCCACAGCTAAGCACTGGGCCGAGCTCCCAGAGTTGGATCGAAAAGAGGGAGGAACTATAATATGAGCAAAGGGGTCAAGATCATGATGGGATACTAACAGTAACAGCTAACCTGAGCTATTGGGAGCTCACTGACTCTGGACTCACAGTGGGGGAACCTGCATAGTCCCTAAAGAGGCTCTCTGAATGTGGGTGACAGTTGTGGGTGGGGGTTGGGGAATGAAGGCTGGGAGCAACAGGAGGAGGGGAGCGAGTGGGAACTGGATTTGGTAAGCAAAAGAAAATAGCCTTCCCACCTCCACCGAAAGCAGTTTTCTCTGTAGCTTTCGAGGCTGTCCTGGAACTAGCTCAGGCTGTCCCGAACTCACAGAGATCCACCTGTCTCTGCTTCGCAAGAGCTGGGATTAAAGGCATGCCCACCAACACCCAGCTGAGAAAAGTTTTGTTTTCTTTTAAAGATCAAACAGAAACAAGTGACCATGAAATAAACCAATTGGATTTTTCTTCTTAAACAAGTAGCTTATTTTAGAGTTCTCATTCTATTTCACTTGTAGCCCTCAAACATACATGTAATCAATACCTTGATAATTCAAGGTATGCTCCATTTGCTCCTAAGGAGTAACTCTCATACCAACCATATGTTCTCACTGCTTTTGTTTGCTTCTTGATCAAGGTTGTTGTTATTGCTGTTATTGTTGCTGCTGTTGTTGTTATTGTTGCTGTAGTTTGGATAACTGGAAGAGAGTAACTAGCAGTCATGTTTGTCTTGTTTCTGGTAGGCTGTGTTCTTCAGTATCCTTCTTTCTGGTTTATGTACCAAAAGTAGAGAAAGTTAGAGCAGAACCATGGCAGCTGCATGTAAGCAAAGATGTCAAGGGACCCCACTCTAGTCTGAATACAGAATATCCCTGTGAGGAACCTCATGTGTTGATTGATTTTTGGATTATGGATTCTCTAGGCTTTGCCTACAAACTCATAGATTAATCCCTCAGCGGATCCACAATTGATGGTGTTTCCAATAAGTAGTTGAAAGTATGAGATGAGATCCAATTTGAGGTAGAGAGTCAAGGGGGTCATGACATGTGAAATTATCAAATACGTGGTTGAATCATATTTCTCTCTCTGCTTCCCAGTCATGGTAAGATAAGAGGCATCTTCCACTCTGTGTTTCCATTCTGGCTTGCTACAGACTAGCACAGTAGAGCAAGCTCTTATGGACTGAAACCATTAGCAAAAAGTCTATCCTTGAAGTGGTTCTCTGGGGAATTTGGTCACGAAGATGAAAAGCTGATGAATACAGTCTTGATGACAAAGTGCAGCGGGAGCTGACTGACTGGTCTTTTCTCACCCACCTAGCTCTGAGACTGGTTACTATGGAGACATCGGGACATGCAGTCTGGCAAGAAGAGGTCTGTTCCCACAGGGACTGTGTTCATTTCTTGGACTCAGTTCTGGGGAGCAACAGGATTTGGGGAAGCAGAGGTGATCAAGGTTACAAATACCTAAACAGCATTGTCATTTGCTCTACATATCTCCTGGATGAAACTACTCTGTTTTGTTGTTCTGTTCATGTCTCCGTCTTCCGGTATACCCCCACCGTGCAGACTCTCATGGCCGAAGGAAGCGTCCTTTTTGTGAATAAACAGCTAACACTCAGTGATACCGCGAGGCCCAAGTCGTTCTTTTTGATCCTGACACTGAAAAAAAAAAAAAAGAAGCAAAAACAGAGGTAAAGATTCCTGTACAATTTTGTTCTTTTCTGCATCCTACCACTGGGATCTTTGGGTGTCCACATTCTCATCTTTAAGTGCAGAAAGATAGGATGTTTAATGGGGCTTTTTTTCCCCATTCTTTATCCCTAACCATTCTTTTTCTTTTCCTCTAATTCTGCCTGAAAGAAAAATAGCCTGCGGCATTTAGACCTGGGATAAACATGACTGGAAAAGTGAGAAAAGGTAGCCAATTAGATTGAAAATGCCTGATTTCTGTTTTGCCAGTATGTGCAGTATGTGGAAATAAGGTACAATCGTGCCAGTATTATGTGTTTCCTTATTCCAGAAAAAAAAAGAAAAGAACTAATAATTATGAACAGTCTGAAAAGCCAAGAAAACACTGCACAAGGCAAACTGAGGCCGTGACAAGGACAAAGAACCATGCTGATGCTTGCTGCTTTTCGTAGATGTGCTGATATGCAGTGATATTTGAGGTCAGAGCTCTTGATTTGGTGGGCCAATCATGGACTGTTTGGCAAATCAATCCGTAAGAAGCTTGAAAAATCATTAAAACAAGCCAAAAATGATACTGGTTTGCATAACCACATATAACTTCTCAAATCATTGTTGAAATGTAAAAGAATCCTGTGCTTCCTATAGTGTATAATGCCCTGAAATAAAACTATAGAAAAAAAAATAAAATGTTTCTGGCTGGTCGTACTTTACTATAGAGTTGTTGAAGCCGTCTTGAAAAGCACATCTGAAGTCTGAAGATGCTCTAAATTACCTTCCTGCCTGAGGTACTTACAGCACTGTCTCATCTTTTCGAAACTCTATTTTAGTTCCAGAAATAAATGGAGTAATTTTAGCTCTCCCAGTCAGGGAGAGGGACAAAGGTTCTCCTGAGTGAGCAGTGACTACCTCAGCGGCAGAATATGGATGCAATTGATATGGGCAAGCAGAGAGAATGCTTCAATAAAAGTAAGAAAAATGTCATGTGATGGGACACTAAATTACTGGAAACATCTAATTAAAGACACCGGACATCTAATAAGTACTATTGACAAGACTGCTTAGACTCATGTGCCAGGAGTTTTTGAAACAAAAGAAATAATAACAGAAGATTAATGTCCCTTTTTAGTCTTACAAAAAGTGGTGAAAAGGAAGCACAAGGTCATTGATTTTCAGGTCAGAAAGTGTTCTTCACGAACAGTGTATTCTTGCTCATTTAATTTCTTTTTGCTTCATGTGAAGCTTTATTTTTATCAAAGAAATGTAAATATATAATTTAAAACTTCAAATGGCACTGTAGGCTGGCAAATGGCTCAGTAATCTCCTATTTATATCTTCATTCCCTAGAGGGTATTTTTTCTGAGATTTTTAATTACATGCCTATATTAGTTCTTGATTTTTGTCAAAGATTGACATTATTATGGATTTTCTATTATTGAATTGGTGATTTTCCCACCCTGTAGTCATCTTCGTTTACTCATAGAGCTTTATTTCATCTACCCTCTTAATATGTTCATACAGATTTCTCTAGATCAATTTTCAGTTCTTACATTAGTCTTACTTTGTACTATACACAGTTGAGAGAATAAAATATAATGATTTATTTTACCTCTTTTTTTTTTGCTTTTGATAATTGCTACATATATTTTCCCACATGATATTCTGTCTATACCTATCTAGTTTCTTAACTTTCACATTGGACTGAAAAATTTCTATGAAAATGTCAACTTCATGAGACTATCATTTTCATTGTTTTTAACCATTTTCACATAGATATTATATTATGGATACTGGCCCAGTACCCATGTATCTCCATGTATCTAGCCCCTATAACTGTACTACACATTCTACCTCTGGATTTGGCTACATCTTGTATTAACCACCTGAAGAATACCAAACCCAATATTCTTCCATTTGAATATGCACCTATGCATTTCTACCTCCGTCACGACACCATGACTGGGATACTCTCTCACTGAGCAATAAGAGTGAAATGAGGAAGAGTTGTCTGTGCAGGAACATCAGGGCAATTAGCCCTTGACAGCTATCAGCTGAATAAATGCCTGAACAGGTCTTGCTAAGGTCACCTTGACCTAGTATAGACACACATAATGGCTTAGCTACCTGAGAGAGACCACAGCATTTAAATCCACCAAATTTTGAGGGACTCGGGATCCTCAGTTTAGTCCCAGTTTTCCTTAGCTACCTATCTACCATTCCAAGACCCTTTCTCCTGGGTCCTGCTATATCATTTTGATCCCCCTTCATAGCAGTAAAGCAAACAGGAGTGGCTTAAGAATTTTGTTTTCCTAACCTTCCTCAAGACACAGCAATACCACTTTGGAGTATATACCCAAAGGATGCCCAATCGTATCACAAGGACATGTGCTCAACTGTGTTCATAGCAGCACTGTTCGTCATAGCCAGAATCTGGAAACAATCTAAATGCCCCTAGACCAAAGAATGGATAAGGAAAATGTGGTACATTTACACAATGGAGTACTACATAGCAGAAAAATATAATGACAGCTTGAATTTTGCAAGAAAATGGATGGAGCTAGAAAACATTAATTTGAGTAAGGTAACCCAGACAGAGAAAGACAATTATCACATAGGTGGTTTTTAAACATAAAGCAAAGAAAACCAGCCTACAATTCACAATCCAAGAGAACCTTGATAATAAAGAGGGCCCAAAGAGAGATATACATGGATCTAATCTATATGGGAAGTAGAAAAAGGCAAGAACTCTTGAGTAAATTGGGAGCATGGGGACCTTGGAAGAGGATTGAAGGTGAGGGGAGAGGAAACAAAAAGGAGAGAAAAAATTGTATAGCTTGATAAAATCAATAAAAGGAATCTTTTTTCCATTCACAAGGGTCTAGATTTATGAGGTCAAATTTGAAAGACCTGTTTTTCTAGTTCCTTACCATATTTCTCTAATTATTAAAGAATAAAAAGACATACTGAGCTCCAGTCTTAAAACTTCACATTTGTTAAAATGTTTTAGCTCTTATTTTTATTTCAAAATTAGAAAATTTTGTCATATAATGTTTTCAATGAATTTACCTATTACATAGAACATTTAAGTGATTAGAACTGTCTAAAAAGAAGCTATTCCAAACCATTAGTTCTTTTTTATTTTCATTACTACATTGATAATTTACAATTTCTCCCTGTGCAGTCACCAGTTCTAATGTTTTCAAAAGTATAGAAAGATCCCTTAATTTTCAATGTTTTTATGTTATTTTGTGAAAGAATTTCTAGGACCACATTTCTACTACTGTAACATGAAGGGGCCTGCTTGTTTGTTGGGGTTTCTGGCCTACCCAGTACCCCACAACTGTTTAGCCCCAAAGAAAAATCACACAAAGATCTATATAAGTTATAAGCTGATTGGCCCATTAGCTCTAGCCTCTCACTGGCTAAAATTCACATCTTGATTAACCCATTTTTCTGATCTATGTTAGCCATGTGGCTCAATACCTATTTTCAGTGGGGCAGATCACATCCTGCTGCTTTGGTGACCTGGGCAAGAATGGGAGGAATCAACTTCCTCCTTCCCAGAATTCTGTTCTCATTACATAATTTCTGCTTCCTGTCTGGTTTTCCCACCTATATTTCCTGCCTGGCTAATCACCGTTTATTATAACATGATTTACAGAATACAGACAATTCTCCCGCACCACTTCCCCCTCTTTTTTTTAAAAAAAGGAAAGTATCCATAGTCCATTTTTTGGTAATGTGGGCATAGTATTTCAGGCTACTTCCAGCTGTTTGGAGGCGCTGTTAATCTTATGCGGACCTAAAGAAAATTTAGAGTTATGATCAAGTCCTGACTGAAGTATCCTGTGAGTCTTGATCATCTCAGGCAGCAGTCTTGAACCTGTTCTGGATGAAGAACTCAGACATCTGAGCCATTTATTTCTGCTGCATACTTCTCAGGTGATCTTCCTTGATTAAACTGGATTTTTCTTAAATTCATAGCCTTTCATTTCTGTGGAAAAGCAAAATCTCTTCTCCAAAGTAACATACCTTTGACCTTAACTGTAAAGTCAAGGTATTTTCAAAATACCTATCTTGGATTAATTCCACAACATTTATAAGCAAGTATCTTTTAGCAGCTGTTGCTCCTTCCTCAGCATTCAAACAATTCCAAGAGAGCATAATAACATACAGAATCAAGATTCTCTGTGTATTTTCCATCTTTACGTGGCTTAACCTCTATTTCTTTTAATTTTACTTTTAACTTTTGGCTTTTTGAGACAGGTTCTCCGTATATCTTTGTCCTAGAATTCCCTCTGTAAACCAGGCTATCTTTGAACTCACAGAGATTTGTCTGTCTCTGCCTCCCAGGCTTGCTTCTTTCTTTCTTTCTTTCTTTCTTTCTTTCTTTCTTTCTTTCTTTCTTCTTTCTTTCTTTCTTTCTTTCTTTCTTTCTTTCTTTCTTTCTTTCTTTCTTTCTTTCTTTTTCTCTGAGAACTTTAACCATTAGACTGTATATATTTCTAACACACTGTAT
>NW_026067904.1:15320457-15335702 GCF_014885135.2 Alexandromys fortis
TTTTTTTTGCCACAACTCTATAGCGTTTCAAGGTCCTTGCCAGGAAGCAAGCTGCAATAGTAAACAAGAGTCAAAAGCTCCTGTGGTGTTTTTCTTGCCAGGAAGCAAGCTGCAACAATGTATCCATAGCTCCATAGTCCAGACTGCCTGCTTGAAAGAGTTAGAGTTTTCCCTGGCAGGAAGGCCCAGAAAGCCAGCATTTTAAAACAGCCCAGGTTTTTTCCTGCTTATGTTATGGACTCACCATTTTCTCTGTGAAACTTTCCATAGAGGAAGATTGTTGGCACACGGAAGATATTTTTGTGGATTAAGGGCCTCAAGGAAACATTTCTGAGTGCAGCTGTTCCTTGAAAAGATGTGCTCTAAAGTCAGCTCACTTGACGTATTTTTCTCCTACATGCTCAGTGCCCTGGCTTCCAGTGTCTCTGTGCAGGTGACAACACTGATTCTCCCAACACATCTCTCTCCTCTTCTGTTGTCCCCTGACCTGTCCATAAACTGTCATTACTGTCCACCTGTGGTCCAACTTTAAAGACAAAAACATCTTTCCATGCTTCCAACTTTTGTTTCTCTTGACCTTTCCAGCATTTTGAAATTTTAAGGATAACTTTTACAGAGCATGTGGAAATGCTACAAGTTTATATCATGCTTTATTAATTATAAAAATCTTGTGTTCAGGGTTTACATGTGTGAAGTTTACCAAAAATCCTGTAATTGTTCTCTCTGCTAGTATAGCTAATCAAAGTGAAGCTAAACATTATTTAATTGAAAAACTGCAAGCCTTAGGAACAACAGTATTTATTAATTTGAAAATCATAAGAATACTAAATTATTTTAGGTGATGTCTTTTTGTGAGCCACTGGAAAACATAAGTAAATACATATTCCATTTGTCCTTGAAAAATGTAGTTAAGGAAGGTTAATTCTGAAAAAAAATGTGAACAAGACCTTAACTTGTTAATCAATATCAAACTTATCTTTTGCAGGGGAAGTATGTAAGCTTAGTGTGCAAGCATTATTTCCTAGCAAATTTAAGAGTAGTGACTGTTTTAACCTACTATTATCTCTGTAAATAATGTTTTCTCAGAGCCTAAGTTAATGAGGTAAGGCTTGGAGACCAGCTCATTAAAGCTCTAAAAATAGAGGTGGTGATAAATGTGGTGTCAGAACTCCTAGGCAAAGGCAATACCAGGAAAGCTAACAGTGATCAATGCCCAGTTAGAACATCACAACACTGTGCTCATTTAATGACATCCTTATCTGCTAATAACTCCTTTCCTTGGATTAGGATTATTAAAGCTTCAGTGAGAACCTGTGACAATACTGACATTTGCTTAGGATTGTTTGTCTTTGCTTAATTCTTGGTTGATCTGACATTGAATACAATTACTAAGTCTATAACCATATTTTCTTATAAATAAAAAATAAGAGAAATTATTTATCCATGGTAATTTATTATAAAAGGCTGCCTTAACAAACATTTGATTTCTTTTATAAGAATTTGGAATAGCACAATGATGTCAAGGAGTTTTGTTCAGCAGTTCTGATTTTATGAGCTGTGTGAACTTTTAAAAATGCATACCTGTTCTTGAATGCAGAGTAGCTAGCTAGTTAGGTGACATAGGTAGACAGAGTTATGGTTGAATACCAAGTCTAGCATGCCATGTTTTAGGTATATAACTCAGGGAGAGTTAATCACTCTGAGATTTTGAATATGTGTCTTTACAACAGGGGAAATGCTACTCTTCTCCCCAAAGTGAAATTTGTTTTCAGCACGGCTCTAGCTACTTATGGAGAATAGTTTCATGTGTTGTACATGATATCAACTATTACTAAGTCAGTGTTGGATTTTTCCAACTGCCAAAGAATCAGACGATATCAATTCATAAAGATATAAATCTTAAAACCATAATGCTTAATTTTCCTTAATTATAATTCCACATGACTTAAAAGCTAATGCATTTAGTTCTGGAGTCTATCTGTCTCTAGAGAGTATGTAAAATTTTCTGAAGTTGTTGGTGTTTAGATCAGTTTTCTACTACCTATCAGAGGGAAAACATATGTGTCAGAATAAACTAGAGAACATTTTCAACTTTTTTATAGTCTCAAACTAAGAGAGTCTGACATACCGTGTACATCCAGTCAAAAACTCAGTTTCCAGCCCAAGAATGAAAACTCTGAAAGCCAATATCTGGAGGTCACATGTCATTAGTGGTGAGGTGCTTTAGAGCTGTGCTTGCTTCCAATTATGATTGAATAACTCAGTTTCTATCATTAATTTCAAGATTTATGACACTATGTAGTATCAAAGAATTACTCAGGCTTAATAAATTCATTTCAAGGTTATAAAAACTGCATGCAAATTTTAAGTAGACAGAGAAGTAAAAAAAAAAAAAAAACACTGTTCTCCATGTTCAGATGACTTCAAAATGCTAAAAGAAATTCACTCCTTTAGTCAGTGTGTGAATCAGAATTTCTTGTTTAAAATTTTTTTGTTGCTGTTGTCTCTATGAGTTTTAGTGATGATGAAAATCACTCATGAAGTCCCTATTATTTTTGAAGTACACTCTGATGTACCTGTATGATCTTATTTAATCCTTCTATCAATTTGAGAGGCTTCTTGTTGACAAATATTTAATTGGATTTAAGGTCTTGTCCATGAGATTCAATCCATCCCTAACACTGTTTGGGTGGCTAAGAACTAAGAATAGATATCCCAGAAACCCAAAGTATAACCAAAGAATCCTGTTCTGCTAAGGGAATGTAGTAATAGCATGACTCCTAATGACATTCTACTATACTCATAAGTTAGTGCCTTGTCCAGCCATCATCAGAAAAGCGTTATCCTGTGGTATATGAGAATGAATACAGAGACAGAGTCAGACAATGTATACAGAATGAAAGACCTTAGAACACTCAGTTCTAAATGATCCAGTCCAAGGAGCAGTCAATGTTCCCTACCCTATGGGAAGTCCAGGGTCCTCCCTGCTTCCCCCAGGTCCAGGAAGGTGATCATCCAAACAGACTAGGCTCCCACAAAGCCTGTCCATGCAGTAGAATCAAAACCCAGTGCCATTGTCCTTGGCTTCTCCATCAGACTCCACCGTCAGCCACATTCAGAGAATCTGGTTTGATCACATACTCCATCAGTTCCAGTCCAACTGGCCTTCGTGATCTCCCATTAAATCAGCCCTGTTGTCTCTGTGGGTGGACGAACCCCTCACGGTCCTGAATTCCTTGCTCATGTTCTCCCTCCTTTTGCTCATCATAATATCCTTGGGAGCTCAGTCCAGTGCTCCATTGTGGGTCTCTGTCTCTATCTCCATCCATCACCAGATGAAGGTTCTATGGTGATATGGAAGATATTCATCAGTGTGCCTATAGGATAAGGCCATCCTCTCCTCTGCTGCCCAAGGAACAAACTGGGGATATCTCCTTGGACACCTGGGAACCCCTCTAGAGTCAAGTCTCTTGTCAACCCTAAAATGGCTCCCTTAATTAAGATATCTACTTCCCTGCTCCCACATCCACCCCTCCTCCATCCCAACCATCCCACACCCTCAAGCTCTCCCCATCCTCCCCTTCTCCCTTCTCTTTCCCCATCTCCCCTTATTACCACCCCACCTCTATGCTCCCCAACCCTGTCTGGAAGAGGATAACTATATGTTATTTTTGGGGTTCACCTTCTTATTTAGCTTCTCTAGAATCACAAATTATAGGTTCAATGTCCTTTATTTATGGCTAGAATTCACTTGTGAGTGAGTACATACCATATTCATCTTTTTGGGTCTGGGTTACCTCACTCAGGATAGTGTTTTATATTTCCATCCATTTGCATGCAAAATTCAAGAAGTCATTGTTTTTTACCGCTGAGTACAACTCTAAAGTGTATATGGAACTTCTGTTTGCTTCTCTGCATCTATATGTATTTCTTGTGCTTTTTAGTAGGTTCTTTTTCTTTTTTCCTTCTTTTTTTTGGTCTTATTCTAGTTTGTTTGTTTATATTTCCAATTACTATTATTATTAGATACCTATCTCTATTTTAATGAGGGATCAAAAGAAATGGTATGGATTTGGGTAGATGGGGATATGGGAGGATCTGGGAGGAGTTGGGGGAGGGAAAATCACAATCAAAATACATTGTATAAAAATTTATTTTCAGTTATAAAAAGATCCATATAAAAGAATTGTTGACTTCAGAATGAGCAAGAGGGATCAGTGTGTAAAGAAACTTGCCATCAATCCTGCTTCTGAGTTCTATCCTCTGGTCCCACAGGGTAGAGAGAGAATGACTCCTGCTCATTGTCCTCTGAGATCTGTATCTCACCATGACTGCATATAACTAAACCCACATTCATGCACATGAATACACAAATGAATAAATTAAAACATTTTAAAATTAATAATCCTGTGTAACAACTCATGGGTTGTTCAAATAACCTCATTTTCTTCACAACCTACCCTCTAATTTGGGTTAGAATGACAGTAACAAATCAATGTGCTTATCTTTGTCATTGTATAATTTTCTATCTGTGGCTTTTAGTTCCATTCCATCAAACCATAAAAAATATTAATCTTTACTCAGTTGAAATATTGTAGATATTTGAGGATAATTCTGCCTAATTTTACAAATTAATAGTTGTATTCTTATTTTAAAATGATGAAATTGGGTTTCTATTTTTTATTAGGCTAATTCTTTCTATTGCAGTCTACTTTCTCCTTATTCCTTGTATAACTGGTGCCTGAAACTATTCATACATTTCAGTTTCTAGAAACCATTATTCATTTCCTCTGATGTTGAACTTTGGTCTACTTCCCAAGGTTTAGATTTTCTATCACAAACACCTACCTATTTGTGGAGGCCCCAAAATGTGAGCCTGTTTCCATTTTGGCTGAAGGTCAGATCTTCAGCTTGTTAAAGTTGTTGACAACAAGTATAGCTACACACCAAGTATGGCTACTTGGTGTTTGGATGCTCACCTTACTAGACGTGGAAGAAGGTGGGAGGTCCTTGGACTTACCACAAGGCAGGGAACCCAGACTGCTCTTCGGGCTGATGAGGGAGGGGGATTTGATTGGGGGAGGGGGAGGGATATGGGAGCCAGTGGAGGGGAGGAGGCAGAAATCTTTAATAAATAAATAAATAAATAAATAAATAAATAGCCAATACAGGTAGATCCCCTCCACCCTGACTGAAGGTCATAGAAATCAAGCATACTTCTACTCCTTTTGAATTAAGAGGTTTGACCTAGGAAGTGGCGGCCATCAGGATACTTGGTCTACGGTAGGTTTACTGCCTAAAAAATAGAATGCTTTTCTCAGGAATTAATGATTTGATGGCTCAAAGTATTGAAACGAATAACTGTTCTAGTTGTCCATCGTTCTCTCTTCTCCCCCCTGTTGTATTGGGGTATAAAAGTGTATGGAAAATTAAACGTGGGTGAATTTCAGTGTTCACTGGAACTCCCTCCTGGTACTGTCCTATGTTTCTGTTTGATTATTTTTTACTTACGACTTCATACTCTACTTATTTTTCTGATATCCATGCTCCTGCCCTGATAAGAGGTACACATGTTGAGGCCAGTCCCTGACACCTATTATGGGTTACCTGATCCATATAGCTTTTCATATGATACTTATGAAAATCTGGAGCAAGAATTAGACAGGATAATGTATTCACTTAATTACCATTTGCTTAAACATATAGAAGATATGGATGCTTTACACAGTTTATTAATATCAAGAAGTTAGATAATATTTTCTTTGAAGAATATAGGCTGAGACAGAATACCAAATATTGGTTTATTCTGTGGTTGATGTCTTTGACTTTGCTTAATTCTTAGTGACTTAGGAACCAACCTAAGTAACATATGAGAAATGAAATTTAAAATGAGCAACCTATGTAATTTCAGTTTTTTGAATAAATTGAAAATGATATTCTTATAATTGTGTGGACAAAATTTTAAAAAGTTAATACATACATCAAGTGTAAATAGGTTTCTACTTTTATGGAATGATGGAGAATTGGAAGACACACTTGTGTGAATAGTGGAGTGTGTTGGCCAAGGACCTCATGACTGTCTGCATGATGATGCAAAAGCTATCCACCAATTGTTCCCAGAGTATATTATCTTAACCGTTCCCCAGGTTACTTCCTTTTTGGAAATAGTCAAATAACTAAAATGAAATCATTTGATAAAACCTCATTTTTATATTATTCTTATATGTTTAGAACAGAACAGATTATTTAGTCATAGTTTATGATCTTATACTTCTATTTTTGAAACAAATGGAAAATTTAAAAGGAAAGGATACTTTAGGTATATTCCCTTTACCTTTTAAAATAATTTTAGACATTAAATAAAATACATTTGCATCTCAGTGGCACATTTATTTTCTCTAACATTTCTCTCAGAGGATGTTTTCTTTTATATTCTTTTTAAAACCATATTCTGACTACAAAATAGTTTTTTCAGCATATTTTTTTTCTGCTCTGTAGAACACCAGTTCTCCTTTGTGATTCTGTTTTTATATGGTTCTGAACAAAAGAATGGTCATTCATGATGGCTTTTAACACATAGATAATACATAACAAATGATCTTTCTACAACTTCTAAAACATCACTGTATATGTATGTGTATGTAGTGTATATATAGTATCATAGTATATATATATATTAGTATCCTATACATAAAGAACAAATTAAATATCTTTTTTATTTAAATTTATTTATTTATTTATTAAAGATTTCTGTCTCTTCCCCACTGCTGCCTCCCCTTTTCCTCCCCCTCCCCCAATCAAGTCCCCCTCCCTCGTCAGCCCAAAGAGCAATCAGGGTTCTCTGCCCTGTGAGAAGTCCAAAGACCACCCTCCTCCATCCAGGTCTAGTAAGGTGAGCATCCAAACTGCCTAGGCTCCCACAAAGCCAATATGTGCAGTAGGATCAAAAACCCATTGCCATTGTTCTTGAGGTCTCAGTAGTCCTCATTGTCCGCTATGTTCAGCAAGACCGGTTTTAACCCAGGCTTTTTCAGACCCAGGCCAGCTGGCCTTGGTGAGTTCCCGATAGAACATCCCCATTGTCTCATTGTATGGGTGCACCCCTCGCGGTCCTGAGTTCCTTGCTCGTGCTTGCTCTCCTTCTGCTCCTGATTTGGACCTTGAGATTTCAGTCCGGTGCTCCAATGTGGGTCTCTGTCTCTGTCTCCTTTCATCGCCTGATGAAGGTTAATATTCAGGAGGATGCCTATATGTTTTTCTTTGGGTTCTCCTTCTTATTTAGCTTCTCTAAGAACCCGAATGATAGGCTCAATGTCCTTTATTTATGGCTAGAAACCAAATATGAGTGAGTACATCCCATGTTCCTCTTTTTGGGTCTGGCTTACCTCACTCAGGATAGTGTTTTCTATTTCCATCCATTTGCCTGCAAACTTCAAGAATTAAAGACCTCAATATCAGTCAAATTAAATATGTTTTTACTTAATCCTTATTCTTCCTTTTCAACTTGATCCATGACTTGGAAGAAATAATCTTGTAAAAATAATTGGCCACCAGACGCTATCCACAACTGGTTGTTTTCCCAGTCAACATTGCAATATCATTCTTCACAGACATAGAAAGAAAGACCAAATATTTTGATGGAGGTAAAGAAGACCAAGAATGATCAAGTAAATCCTGACAGAAAAGACTACTGTGGGAGACATATTCATAACTTATTTCAAATTATCCTGCAGAGCCGTAGTATTACAAACTTCTCAGCTCTGTTACAAAAAAAGATATATGGAAAACAGAATAGACTTGAAGACCTATGTATAAATATATGCAATTATAGTTAACTACTATTTGAAAAAGAAGCAAAAATGTACATTGGAAAAAGGATAGCACCTTCAATCATTAGTGTTGGCAAAACTGGATACATGCAGAAAAATGAAATTAGAACCTTATCTCTCACCATGCACAAACTTACCTCCAAATGGATCAAGGAGCTCAAGATAAGATTGTATATCTTCAAACTGCTGGAGACAGAAATAGGAAAAGCCCTCAATTTGTAGGCACAGTATGGGCTTTCTGGATACAACTCTGATGACTCAGGAAGTGAGATCAACACTCAACAGATCAGATCTTATAAAATAAGTCTCCTCAATAACAAGGCAAATAGGGTGGAACAAAGGGCACCTTTGCCAGAGGTCTCAAGAGAGAATGAAAATGCATATTATACAAAGAAGGATGTATAAACTATACATTTACATGACAGATAAGCAGACCAAGTAAAAAGTGAAGTGTGAACTGAATGGAAATTTCTCAAAAAAAATGAATGGAAATACTTAGGAAACTGTTAAAAAGGTGGATATAGTTAGCCATTAGGAAAATGTGAATTAAAACTACATTAGGATTAGTCTTATCCCAGTTGGAATATCAGGATAATATCAGTGACAGCAAATGATGGTTTGGGATATTACAAAAAGGGAACACTTACGCACTGCTGCTAAAAGCATAACCAGTACAGCCATTTTTGAAACCAGTCTAGAGGTTTCTCATGAACTAAAATTAGAACTTCCATATGGATCAGCTATACCACTCCTGGACTTATACCCCCAAGCTTTACATACTAATAGAGAGATGCTATGTTCTTTGATGCTCTATTTACCACAGCTATGAAATAGAATTCATGTCTATCAGCAGATGGATGCAAAAGAAAAATGTGACACCTACACAAAATTGATTATTATACACTTTGTAGGTGAATGGGTGGAACTATAAACAATTATGCTGAGAGAAGTAATTCAAGACTAGAAGGAAAAATGTTCTCTGATCTTTCTCACATACGGACCCTACCTTCAAGATGACTCTTTTCTGTGTTTCACTAGGAACACAGAGAGAAGCCAGGAAAGCAGAGACAATCTTTTGAGGGAGTTTAGTAGATAATAGGCCAAACGAATGTAATGGTGTGGAACATAGAGGCAGACAGGCTTAAACAGAGGGTTGTGAGAGTATGACAGGGCAGGAGATACAGGGTAGGCAAACCCAAAGAAAGACAGTGCTAAGGCCATATGAAAATCTATTTCCTAACAACCAAATTTAAAAAAAATGAACAAGCTGAGGAATAGTATAACACAGGTTAAAAAATAGGTGCAGTAAAAGTACTGAGAACTTGGTGACTGAGTAGATATGGGTGCAGGGAGACTGGGAGTGTGGGAAAGTAGCAGTCCTGTTTGGGCTAGCCAAAGCTAAGGAGATGCATGAAAGTCCTATAGATCCCCTAGTCAGGAAGCTGGTTTCAAAATACACCTTGAAACAAAATTGTTTGAGTGAATTAACCCAGATAGACAATGATACTCATAGAATACAGGAAATATTAAATAAAAATCTCAGTATAAGGCATGCGATACATCCCTAAGAGCACAGGAGGCTCTAGAAATGTGCACACAGCTAGGCTATTTCCATTAATTATCTACCATAATTACTACATTGTAAGATTCCAGAGTTGATAGTATCATATGCTTGTGCTGAAGAATACAAGGATATTAATCTCAAATTGACTGATAAACGGCCTTCCTGCTGCTTAGTTTAGAAAACACTATGCAAGGTTCTATGGGGGAAAAGATGTCAATGGTATAACCCAGCACTAGACTGCTCACCTGCAGTATTGACCTGCCAGTCAAGAAAGGCCCACTGTATTATAGTGGCAGGATTGTTAGGCTCTAACTGGCTAGTTTATGACTGAATTTAAGGCCTGATATAGGAGGCAATTTTGTACTTGGAACTGTACTCCCAATCAAAGGTCCATAGTTATGGAAGTCATAGGCTCCAGGGTAAAACCTGCTAGAAATACTTGGCTAAATGATTACATTGTCAAATTGCCTTCTAAATACTCATATTTTTCTTGTTTACGTTTTCCTTTTACTTAAAATATCTGATTTTGATGTTTTGTGTTAGCTTATTAGAGATTCTTTGATTTCATTTTCAATAATATGAAAATCAATTTTGGTGGGTTTACAAACGTCTTAAATGCCATCTGCCTATTGTCTCAGTGTTCTTTATACCTGTCCCTCTAGAGAACAGACTAAGAGAATTACCTTAGAGGTTGAGAAGCATTACCAAGTGTGGAGATAGTGCCCGATTTAGGCTTCTCAGGGACTGTTGTTTTGCTTCTTGCACTCTGCTTTGCCTTGTTGCTTTTGTCTTGATGTGTCTGGAGATTTGGTAAGTCACTTCATCAGATTTTCCCATTGGACCATCAGGTAAAAGGTTTTGAACACCTGCCAGGAAGAACATCAGGAAGGTTTTTTTTTTTTTTTTTTTTTTTTTTTATCACAGTCCTTCTTCTCCTTGTTAAGTGAGTGGTATATAGCTTGGGGAAACCTGAAAGGGTTACAGACTTAAAATCAATACTCTTGCTTCACTCATTATCTTATCCAATTATTTAGTAATATTTTCTAAATGTGTATTTTATATGCCAAGAATTAAAAAATGGGAAAGAAATACAATCTCCATAATAATGTGTGTATAATGTATCAATATATCAATATCTATCAATCATCTATCTATCTATCTATCTATCTATCTATCTATCTATCTATCTAGTAAAAATGCAGTCTGCTAAGTGAAGGAAATAAGAGAAACACATGTATATTGGCCATGGTAGTGACTCCTTAAGGATCTATTCAAGAAATAAAAGTAAATACTTAGCTTGAGTTTGGGAAACTAAGAGGAGTCTTTTGGATTGTCCTTTTAGTGTTAATTGGCAACTTAACAAAGGAGAGAGACCCAGACTTCCAGATCTAGAAAGCAACTTAAATGATAAAACTGAAGTACATGATTTGATGTAAAATACAGTTTGGTGTGTTTTATCAAGTTCAATACTTGCTCTTGTTTGGTAGCATCACCAAATGCCTATCAGAAAAGCACAGAGACTGAGTTTAGGGTAATCACACAATGCCATAAAATGGAGAGCTTTATATGAAACTTCAAGAGTCTTAGATTATACCCATAGAAGTAAAAATTTATTTAAAACATTATAAAGCAAAGAATTGTGAAATTATATTTCTAGATAGGCAATTTTGCCTGTGACCTGGAGGGAGATTTTTGGGGAAGAAAGAAGGAGCAAGGAGAACATTTAAGGCACCTCACTGCTAACCCAATGTGAGTTATATTCTGCAGTGAATTGTGCTGCTTAAATGTAAAGTTATTGAACCTTTGCTTCATGCCAGGTAACTTAGTTTTTCAAACACTGATTTACATGATTACTTTGTTAAACTCTTTTTTACAGCACTCTAAAAATCATATGCTTGATTTTCCTTGCCTGGCCAATTGTGGCAAGTGGCTCTGATAGACATTATTTCATGTCCTCCTAGAAGAACTGATGTTCAAATGTGTGATATGAATAGAGGCCATCTGAATCCACTAAAATGTGACCCTTCAAGTAAGCCTTTGTCCGGATAACAAGAGGAAGACTGAACTATGCCTAAAGTCATGAATCTATAACGGAAAGAATATTGGCGATTTCTGCCAAATGCTAGAGATTAGAGCAAGCAGGTAGGCTCACTCGACTTTTCTTGGAGAGAACATTGCCCAGATGGCACTGGGATTCTGAGCTTCTCTTTTTTTGCCTCCAAAACTGTGAAGAAATAGATTTTTGTTCTTTTGCTTCAGAGTAATAGTGGAGTCTGAAGACATCACTAAAAATGTTCATAAATTACTGAATGTTAATAATCAAAGTTGATGGAGGAAGGACTCCAAGCATAAGGAATAATATATGTATCTTAGCTAGAATTGCTCTCTAGGGAAACCTGAGCAAAAGGCTTGCAGTGTTCTTTTATTTAATCAGGGATTCTAGGGAGCAGAAGCAAGGACTGGGTGAGTGAGTGGAACAGAGAAGCACAAATGACAGATGTATGTTATCATAGCTGTTTGTTTGAGACATGCATGTGATTCTGTCACCACCTCATAAAATTCATCTTGGAATAAATCCTTGTCATCATCATCCTCATATGTCCTCAAAGCAGGAAATGCAGAAGAAGCGCCAGCAAAGGCAGCAGAGTCCTGCGGGCAAGAAGCACTGTGCATCCTTGGACCCTTTGTGTCTGTGCCATCTGTGGGCAGAGGCTGCCCAGTGTGAGGGCAGAGCTCCCTGATCCAGTCAACACTTTCTTGAATTCTCTTTAAAGATTTACCCAAAGTCATGTTTGTTCATTGATAAAGATCCCTTCAAGTTGGAAATTAAGGTCCTTTATCAAGCTGATCAAAAAAACTGTTCTGTATCCTCAGCTCGCAACATGGAAAAACCTGGGATAAATGGATTGTGAAGAATCGCCATCAGCTTTAATGCCCTGATTCCAGAAAACTTGGCTGGAGGTGGCATATTGAGAGGAACAGAGGAGGAAAATGGAAGTGAGAAATAGAAGAAAACTTTTAGACAGTTTTGTAAGCGCTCTGATGGGGGAAGATAGAAGTTCAGTCTGTACTGAGAGGGATGGAACAGCAGATAATTAGATTCGGGAGATAGTATGTAATAGGTCAAATGAGCACTTGGTAATGGATTAGATACCCAGGAGGACATAATAGTTAAAGAACGATGTTTCGAGAATGACACACTAGCATTCATCTTATGGAGATTGATGAATGTTTGTGTCAGTCGTTGACAGGACAACTAGAGAAAGAGCCATATTTAATACAGAAGCTTCAGATGCCTGTAAGATATCTGAGTCACCAATCCATGCAGGTAGATGGATGTATAAATCTGTTGCTCAGAAGAGTACAATCCACAGAAAGGAGAAATAGGAAAGTTTTCCACATAAAGAGACTAATCACTGCTGTGTTTCAAGAAAAAAAATAATGGTGTAAAAAAGGAGCAAAGAATGTTGTCAAGGACAGTTCTGGAGAAATTCTGATTTTGATGATAAGGAAAGAATGCTGGGTTTTCAAATATAACTATAGAAGAGGCAGAGACAAGGCGTCAGTAGAGTATCTAAATCAAAAACATAAGATAGAAACAGTGGATTAAAAAAAAAAAACTGGCCAAACTCCTGTTAAACTTCAAAAAGAAAAAAAGAATTGTTGCTGGTTTTCTAGTCTCCATGCATGAGAAGATGAAGGTTAGCATGCTAAGGAAATCAGTGAGTTTTGAGCATTTGGAATTGGAGAAAACTATGAGGCATTTGAGCGTACTCCTTTAGAAATGCTCTCACAGGCACCAGCTTGGCACAGAACCTCTTTACTGTGCAAGATGTGAACCATGGCGCCTTGTGCGCTGCTTGCCAGTGTTTTCAGTCCAGAGCGGCACAAGCCACCACACAAAATAGGTTTACTTTTTACAGATAATCGCCAAAGGACAACATAAGCCCAGGTTTCTGATAGGAAAATCTTGAAAGTCTCAGAAAAGTCACTCAGCAAGTTTGGAGTCTTGACTTTGCACGTTTCACTTCTACACAGCAGGGGGATCCTGGAAGGTGGCTGGGCCAAGGTTACTCATTTCAGTGAAGCGACAGGAGCTGTGTTTCTTTCTTTTTTTTTTTTTAAGTTATGTAATGTCAAAGATGCTTTATTCCACTTAAACAAAAGTAATATATAAAGGGTTCTTTTATAACATTTATTTAAGATCATACAGAAGAAATGGAGACTATACATGTAAATTACAGTGCTACATATGAATATTGATGCACTATTTCAATAAGAATGCATGATAAATTGACAATTTTTGTATTTGTGCACTGAAAATGATAAGTAAACAAAACACTACATATCCTACTATGTATCCAGAAAAAGAATACAATCTTTTGTCTTTCCTTTTACTGAAAATGGAGTTTTTGTTCCATAATATAACCTGTTTGTTTTTTCCTCCCACTGCTCCTCCCTGTTCTTTGTTACTTCCCATCCCATCTAAATACACCCCCTTATTGTCTCTCATTAGCAACTAACAGGCTTCTCAGAGACAATAGTATGATATTATACTATAAAACCGAAGGAGCTGTGTTTCTAAGAAGTAAACAAACACAACGCATGGGCTGTTTGGGCCAGTCTCTCTCCATTTCAGCATGCTGTGCACCAAGGTTTTCTAACTTCATTCTTGAACAGTAGAAGCTCCAAAGAGTAAAAGCTGGTTCCAAGTAAAGTCACATATAGAATGCCATACACCTGTAACTGCTATACATGTTTCCCTCGTGTGAATGCAGTAAGAATCAGAAGAGATAATACTGCTACCTCCATTGAAGCATGAAAAAACAGGCTGGGGAATGTCTAATCATTGCCTGAGAATCACAGAGTTAATAAACTGTGGGAAGAGGATGTGAACCTCGGTGGTATGATGAACAGTGCATTGCATTTAATTGCTTTTGCTGTAGATCTAACAATAGGGTAAATCTGCTTGTGGAAACTCTGTTCTTTGTGAGCCAGCATAGATTGGTGTTAAAAATCATGAGAAAAGAGAACAACAAAGAAAGCTGTTGAGGGTGGCAAGGCAGAACCGGGTGAGATTTATACAGATAGTATGGTTAAAATGAAATTTATTGTTGTTTTAAGTGACAGAATGCTTATTAGAAAAGCACAGGGGACGCAGAAGAGGACAATACAAGTGAAGTGAACCGTGGGAAGCCTATTTAGAAGGTGGTGAGTGGGTAGATGCATTAGCAAGGTCAAGGAGAATGAATACTTCCATCAGTTATGGGAATCAGGCCATCTCTGGTGACCTTAGAAAGTTCTGTTAGGGACTCTGGCAGTGATGAGGACTGAACTGCTGCAGAGAATGAGGGGAGAGGCTGGATGCTGCAGATGTGCCTGCATGTATTAGACATTTGAATGAGTAATCTAAAGGTTGCTTCATTTTACAAAAAGGGAACGTGGCTAACAGGGAGACATTTTTTAAGATAAAAGAGATATTTTAATGTTTTAGGTTGCAAAGGAAAAGCTGGAGAGAACAGAAGTGATAGAATAAAGCTCACAGGGAAATGTGAGAGATTTTGCTATCAAAGGCTGGGAATGAACCTTGTGTTTTGGAAGCAGATTAAATTGATTTTATATAGTCAATATGGGAGCACAGTTAAAGATTAAAAGGTTTCAGTTAAAATGGAAAAATATAGACTAGAATTTTGAGCTCTTCTGCTTTACTTATTGCTCTCTCTCTCTTTCTGTGTGTGTGTGTGTAAGAGAGAGAGAGAGAGAGAGAGAGAGAGAGAGAGAGAGAGAGAGAGAGAGAGAGGGAGAGAGAGAGAGAGAGAGAGAGAGAGAGAGAGAGAGAGAGAGAGAGGGAG
>NW_026067904.1:15335717-15361330 GCF_014885135.2 Alexandromys fortis
GAGAGGGAGAGGGAGAGAGAGAGAGAGAGAGAGAGAGAGAGAGAGAGAGAGAGAGAACCAGCACAGGAAATTTAAGAAAGGAAGTGTTTACTTTGGCTCACAATCTAAAAAGGTTAGTTCCACCATAACAGAGAAGGCATGGCAGCCAAGCTTGAGGATGCTGAGGTAGATGACTGGTCCTTTGCAGTTAACAGTTAACTTTTTCTTTTTCTGTTGTCCAGGACTGATGGAGGAAGGTCATTGGATAATAAAGAAACTGCCTTGGCCCATTTGATAGGCCAGCCTTTAGGTGGGTGGGGTAAACAGAACAGAATGCTGGGAGGAAGATGAAGTGAGCTCAGACTCGATAGCTCTGCTCTCTGGAGCAGACGCGATGAAGCTCCGACCCAGGATGGACATAGGCTAGAATTTTCCTGGTAAGCTCACCTTGGGGTGCTACACACATTAATAGAAATGGGCCAGGCAGTGTTTAAATGAATACAGTTCGTGTGTTGTTATTTCTGGTGTAAAGCTAGCCTTGCTGGATGAAAAGCTGGCCGTTAGCTCCTTCTACACAGGACTCCAGCCTTTGGAATAGTGATGCCCACCTTTGTAGTGAGTCTTTCTACTTCAATGGACTCAATCAAGAAAATCTGTCGAAGGTGTGCTCAATGGCTTGCCTCTTCGGTAGCTCACAATCCTTTCCAGTTGACAGTCCATAGTTACCATCTCATTATTAAAAAGTGATGCGTGTAGGGTTGAAATAGCTGGAGAGGTAAGGCATAAGGTTTGAATAGTTAGAAGGAATGAAAAAGAGATTTACGAATGTGAGAAACTAATGGGACTGGCTAGTATTGCAATTCCTATGAACTGCAATATCTGGTCTAATCTGTGTGCTGATTTAATTCTAATTTACATAGTAGCACTCAGCAACTTGGGCTGTTATTTAAAATATGAAATAGTGATGTTGATTCACAAGACTGCTGAGTGGAGTTTTGTGCCAGAGGCATAAACAGCAAATGTGACTGTCAGGGCGTGCATGGTTGTCTCATAGACAGGAAGAAGAGAAAAGGAAGTCGTAATCGGAGGGGGGTAGTATTCTCCTTGCAAATATTCTGGCAATTAGCAGAATGATAACTTATGAGTTTTAGGAGTAAAGTGTGCTGAGAAAGCTGTACTTGTTTTTCTGGAAAGAGAAGTTGTTTCCGTAGCACCCATTTAAGTTCGAAAGATTACATTAGTGAAATGATATTAGTGTCATCCTTATCAATGACCAGCTGGGCTGGAATAATATGCTAATCAACTGTCTATCCATGTATTATTTCACTGAGAAAAGGGGATATTGGTTCAACATTTGTTCTTGGCCTTAACAGTTGGCAGAGAAACTGGAAATTTGATAGTAAAGAAGATTTGGGCTTTTGGAATTTGGAAATCACCATATACTGTCCTCACAGTTTCACTCAGGTGATCTCCTTATTGAGATGATGGCATATACTTTATTTTAATTTCTCTTTAGGAATCCTTGCAAGGAGCTGTGGAAACAAAATCCCATATTCCTAAATACAAGGTTATGAGTGATTATAGTTTTACAAGTATTTTTGCAAGTAGCCTGGTGGGCTGAGGAAGGAATGGTAGCTTAGCTTCTTTCTTTCAGTCACTACCAAGAGTAATAGGAATTAAACCATGTGCAACATCAGAAATGGTGATCTCATCTTTAACAACTTGAGTGATTGCTGCTCCAAAGATGAGGAGCTAGCATGGCTCTGTGAAAGTATGAATTTGACATGCGCTCTGATTTAAATCATAGCTCCTTAGCTTAATAGCTCTTTGACCTTGAGCAAATTAATTAACCTTACAAATCCCAAGTTTCTGAAGTACGGATCAAGGCTAATAATACCTCTCTCTCAGAATCACTGTCTGAATTAGAAATAAAAAGCTAGGAGTTTAGCTCAAGGGTAGGATGCTTACCTCTATCCAGTACACGCCCATAAAACACAACCCAGCTTTATCCGCTGTACAATAAATCTGTTAAACTGGAAACAAAACCAATCATCTTTTATAATGATTAGTAGTTGTTAGTCTATTTATTTTTACTTTATATTTTAAGATTATCATGAAATTAAAACATTTCTCCCTTTATTTTCTTCTCTCCAAACTTTCCTCCCCGCTCTCATAACTCTTGGTTTCTTTTTTTCACTAATTCATTATATATATATATATATCCAGTGTTGCAGTTTTGCTGGACTTCCCTGTCAGTGCCTTGTTCCTTAAAGAGACAAGCTCCACCCATTCCCAATCTATCCCTTCCCCCTGAGCAGAGGCAAGCTGGACTCCTTTCGACTCCATTCCCTTCCATCCTCTCCCCTCCCCTCCCTCCTCTCTCCTAACTTGTAAAGAAGCAGCTTCTGTCTCACTTCCCCTTTCCTTCTTCTTTCTCCTCTTCCCTCTTTCTCTTTCTGTCCCGCTATTTCTCCCTCTTTCTCTCTCCACCCCATACTCCCTATGCTCCCAACACCCACTAAATAAACTTACCATATCCAAGCTCTCTCTGCATGGCGTATCTGTCTGTCTCTTACCCACTGCGGTGTCCCACGCAGTGAATCATAACAACCAGGACTAACTGTTTGGTACTGGACAACCAACTGGTGTGCTCTTCCCTGGGTAATGACCACCTCTCCTCTTCCCATCTTTCTCGGTTGCCTAAAGGTCCTTGTGTATGGTTGAGATCTTATAGGCTTTTCCCCATCTATGTTGGCAAGTCTTTGGTGTTGTTCATTTTCAACATGTGTTTGGACAGTTATGCTGCTAATAGTATGTGGGTGTAGTTTCTGATCTTATAGAAGACAAAATCTCACAGCAAACTTTGTAGTCCTCTGGCTCTTACAATCCTTCTACCCTTCTTCTGCAATGTTGCCTGTGTGTCAGGTGTAAGAGGGATTTATAGATGCATCCATTGGTACCGGGCTTGACAACTCTCCATTTTGATTGGCTATAGTTTTCTGTAGTGTTCTTTGTCTGTTGCAAGAGATGCTTCCTTGATAGAGGGTGAAGACTACATTTATCTATATAGATTTAGCTTGGAAACAATACTCCAGATGTATTTGTAGAGGGTTATCTTTATTATGATAATTTTTTTGTTTTTTAAACTTTTAATGATGTAAACAAAAATATACCTAAAAGCGAAGCTTCTGGAAAAACCATTTGTTCTTCCCTGTCTTGTATCGTTCCTCAAATTTGACCTTGGCTTCCTGCCTTGCCTTGCGTTTCAGGGCTGGGTCCCTAAAGACATCCTTGTTGACAACAGTTTTGTCCAGGGGCATGTCCACAGAGTACCTTGTGGGCATCAGGTGGTTGTAGTTATAAACCTTCACAAAGGACTTGATCTTGGATCTCTTGGCGACTTTCTTTTTGCCCATGGCAGCCGTCACTTTTCGGGGATAGCGGTCAATTCCAGCCACCAGGGCATGGCTGTAAGGGCGGTCTGAGGTGCCATCATCAATGTTCTTCACGATGGCAGCTTTGCGTCCCGAGTAGCGTCCAGCCAGGACGAGCACCACTTTCCCGATTTTCATGAACTTGCCCATTTCGACAGCGAGCAGCTGGTTCCCAGCAGAAAGGAAGGCTTATGATAATTTTTGTTGGAAAATCCTCATCAGGGGATCCTGGGCTACGTGAAATGGAAAAAAGGAATTGAGTGACAGTGTATGTATTTTGTTTGCTCTCTGTTCTTGATGGTTGGTGCCTGTTACCAGCTACTTTTAGCTCCTACAGCCTTGATGTCGCTGCCATGATGGCAAATGACTTGAAACAATCTCTCTTAAGTTGCTTTGATCACAGCAACAAACAGTAAAAGGAACTAAGATGATGTTTTAGGCTATTTCTCAAGACATAGCATATATAACTGATATAGTCTTTTCCTATAGTTGTTAAGATGAATTAATTTATTCAGTCCTGTCTCTGCATTTGAGATACTGGCTATGTCCCTTAATCACTTTTGTTTCCAGGAGTCTTCAAGGTCTCAAACATAATGGGATAATGTTTTCTGGAATTATACTAGCATGATAAGAAGATTGTTGAGTGGTGACAGTACCAAAATGAAACGTCCTAAACCTCCATTCTGGTCAGTTCTCCAGGACAGACTCTTCAGAGTTGCTTCTCAAGGTGGTGGTTTCTCCATTTACCGCTTCCTATAGGCTCTGTATGAATAGAACTGGGAAGTTTCACTACACTTAGATATTTATATTTTTCAACTTGCTTCCAAATTGTTTTCAAATATCTAACATTTTCTTTTTTTAAACTTTTAATTATAAAGAATATATTCCATTCCCTAATAGTTTTATTTAACTGACAGGTTAATTTTGTCACTACAGATGATTAATATTTAAAGAGTCACAAATGATTATTTTTCTCTCATCATGTTTGTTTAACCCTATGGAACTCTAAACAAATCTCCTACAATACAAATACAAAGACTATTGAGATTCTTAAAGAAGAAAGAAATGGTGCTTTCCTCTTTAATTTTTACCCTGAGGTATCTCCATATTTTCAGCAGGAGTGATGTGGTTTGGTTTCAATGTGTCCCGGAAAGATGAAAACACCACAGTCACCTTCAGTAGGACCTCATTATTAGAATCTACAGATTTAAGTCCCAAATTTATGGCTGATTTTCTTACATTTTCTCTTAAGCAGAATATTGTATTCTAAGATGTTGAAAGACAAATATAGTCTAGGGAGAATTGCAGTGGTTTTTGAGGTGTATATTTTTATCATGGCTTCCCTCTACTTGAAGGGAAAAAAAAAAGTTCCCTAGGGGATATCCCATGGGACTTTGACCCAATGTGAAGAAACAAAAAGGCTTCCAACACAAGAGTGGTTTAGTCTGATCAGCTTCATGGAGCTGTGTTGGGTAGACAATCTAGCTATCTCTTGAGAAATATGAAGGAAGAAATAAAGCCCTACTTTGTATCATCTTGAGGTTGCATGGGCCAAGCTGTAGCTAGTCATTTGAGAGAATGCACTGCAGAGAGGCAATGTAAGTTGTGTTCATCATAACCCAGCAAGAGAGCTAAGAAGCAAGACTTAATCAAGCAATCAGGTCAAATCACTTCAAGAAAGAATTATAGCCAGAGTTCAATGAAAATGCCTTACTCTGTAGGTGAGAAGAAATTGTAAGCCGAATTGCATCATTGTGCAACATTTTAAGTTTTTTAATGGAAGGGAAATCAAAAAGTTTCCTAAAATGAAGAAAACAAAAATATCAAAGCAAAAAAAAATGTTGCTTAAAAGTGACTAGATTAATATGCTTGGGCAAAGGTGGGTGTGTAGGCAGAGGGCGCACCAAGTTTGCCCAGAGAAGAATCTCTGCACCCAGGACAGCCTGAAAGCACCAGCAAGGGCCACAGGGGGAGCCAGGTCCTCAGCCTGGGATCCGGAAATGGGATTTGACTTGATCTCATTTTCCTTTTTCAACTAATTGAAGAGTATAAAAGGGATGAAGGAAGATAAACCAGATTGGGCATTGATGTAGTTCTGTTTCCTAAGACATAAGCAGGACAAATGGAGAGATTCAAATGAAGAATTTGATCATTTGGAGACAGCAGTCCTTTATTCTTTAACAGAAATTTAAAAAGAATATTCCTTCTTCTTAAGTACTGACTAGATATGAGGGAAATTTAAAAAATAAAAGTTGGGTTTATCAAACTTTATCCTATATGACTCACATTCTGAATTCCAAATAGGAGCCTATTCAGTAAATTAATCTTTACAACAAATATCTGAAATGGGTGACAGGTTACTACTTTAGTTTTTACATGAGGGGTTTGAGCTAGAGTTCCTGGCTTCTTATATAGGGATAAATAAAATGTCATAAAGCTTTTGAGAAGTGTTCCATACTTGCTGACCAATAATTTATCTTCTCTTTATAGGGGAGGCAGTGTTTCTGTGAACCAGGTCTTCTTGGAATTTACTATATAGGCTAGGCTAACCTCAACACTATGATATACTGACTTAAATTTTTGAGTACTGGAGACATCATAAATGTCGACAAATCTGGGAAATACTTTTGAGGATTTATGATGACCTCCATGTGAAATGATGTAATTTTCTCATTTATAATTCTAAGTTTTATGTATACTGTGTGCCCTGCCTACTCCCTACCCCCTGCAATCAATGTGTGTGTGTGTGTGTATGTGTGTGTGTGTGTGTGTGTGAGAGAGAGAGAGAGAGAGAGAGAGAGAGAGAGAGAGATATCAAGGCACACATAAAACTAAAATATTTGAACAGATATTAAAAACTATAAAATTCAAGAAAGAAAACTCTAGTTGTTCTGAGGGAGCCCACACAACATTAAAACTCACCTCTAATCTTGAAAATGCTCATTTTCTTATTACTCTCAATTTAATTTAGCTAAAGTAGCATAAGCAAATTGCTTTATACTAATTATGACTATTAATATGCTACTTGTTTTATATGTTTTAATTTGTGAATACATTATTAGTAAATATTAAAGAAGAAATCTAACATTTAACTATTGTCTCCTCTTTAAAACAAAACATAGACAAACAAAAAGAACTTTGTTTTTCTTGGAAAACTTTTTCGTTTTTCTATTGAAATGCTCTTCAAGAAATAGCATTTTAATTAGTCTTTGAAAATTTAATGCAATCAACCAATTAATTTGATTGTATCTTCCTTCTTCCAATTCCCTCTAATGGACCTCACTCCTTACCTGTTGTATCTTCCAGCTGCACATCTGCCTTTTGTCTATGTTTGCTTTGTTTTGAGACAGAGTCTCCCTATGTCTATCAATACAGAGACGAATGTCCTTGTCTTCCCAGACATCCACTTGCCTTTGTTTCCTGAATGCTGGAATTAAAAGTATGAACCACATAACGGGCCCACATACTCCTATTGCTGTTTTTAGATACTCCCTAAGTCCAATTAGTGTGGCTCTGTGTGTATGCATATGGGACCTTTCTTTTGAGGACAAGCAACATGCTAAGAGTCACACTCCCAAAGGATACTGCAGTTCCTCTGCCAAGGGTGAGAACCATGGACAAATGACAACAAAAGAGAGGTGGGGATTCTCTAAGGGCTACATGTCAAAGTCGAGGATAGAAAGCACAAGGAGAGGGTAGGGGATGTGTTAGCAAAACTAAGGATATATACAGACAATTAAGGAAATCCATAGGTGGTAAGCTAATTAAAAATATTATATAGGAACTGGAAAGACGGCTTAACTTCTAAAGCAGGTACACCTCCTCCAGAGGACCAGTGCTCAGTTCACTCTCATTAAATGGTTCACAGTCGCCTGTAATTGAATTACAGAGCACCTAATTCTCTATTTTTGCCACGATGGGCACCATATCATTGTCCACACACACTCAGACACACAGGTATACTTATAATTAAACAAATTAGTTTAAATTTGTGTATGTGTGTGTGTAAATGAGTTTGAGCAGAAGTGCCCTGCATACATTGGTAGATAATACTGCTTCTAGAAAACATGGGATATCAAATGATAATATCATTGCCAGACACAGAACACTTCCATATGAGAAGTCTCTCTAATGTTTGTTTTTTGAACTCTGCCAATAAATTATCAAATAAAATGTATGGCCACTGGATGGGTAGTCAATGACTTGAATTGACTGGATCACACACAGCTTATGTAATAGTTTCATGTCTCAGAGACATATTTGTAAGAAGGTGCGTCCTGGCAATTCATTGCCAACCATTTTATCCACATGAGTACAGTTTTCTCAGAAATCAAAGTTGCGTTTATAATCTTCATCTACTAAGTGTGGCTTGATTGGAATAATAATCATAGTTAAGAATACAGAGTCCTAAATATAAATTATTTATTCAAATTCTATCCATCAGAAAGAAGAGAAGTAACTCTACTTGTGGAGATTCCTAATGTTCCCCCAAAGGGGAAAAGGGTTTTCTAATAAAGACTAAATAAATAAACATTTTAAAATTATTAAATATATTATGATATAATAATGATTAAGAGATGCTATAATTTTATCAATAGGAATGTCCCCTCATGTTATTCATAAGTAATATCCTAAATCAGAGGTCATGACACATCTAAATATCTGGGCCCATAGGTTTTATTTCTAAATTGTCTGTTACTTCCAAAATGATAATAATTAAGCAACATAAATATAACATCTAGGACCTGAGAGTGTATGAATAATAGATTTAATAATAGAAAGATGGATGAGGGAGTTACAAAGAAAAAAAATTATGACATGGATGAGACCTAAGGAGTTAAGATGGCCTCTCCTCAGTGAGGAAAATGGCCTAAAGCTAGCCAGTTGTATCTATTGATCATTCTCCTAACTTTAATGAACTGAAGCCCTACACTTAAAACATGATAGTGCCTGTTGAAATCTCTAGAGTTTATAGTAACAGAGAAACTTTGAAACTCAGCGATTTAATTCTGAAGAACCTTTGCAGAGCTTCATACACAGATCAAGTCTGCTGGAAAGAGGAGTTGGGGAGACGAAGATCACTGCACAAGTCACATAGGGAATCTAAGCTGCTAACGTCCATTGCTATCACTGCACGAAGTCTGTGCACAAGTTCCAAGTGACTGCTGGGTTGAAATGCAAAGAATTTAGAACTTCTGTCCCTTATTGCTGGGCCATACCTAACCACAAGGTCACACCTACCTGCATAGGAAAAACATAGTCTCTCAGTGTGTTGACAAATAAATAAAACTTCATAAATTACTCCTCAGTATCTAGCACACAAACAACTAAAGAACTTGCTTTGAATGCTCCTAGATTTTTCCTTCAGATGTCAATGAGATTCTACACCATTTGTCCATCCCATTGTAAGCTAGCTGACCTGCTGACAAGTGTGATTCCTTAGAGATTTCCAGATGATCTTGATTCTCTTGGTGCATAGGGCTTTAATGTAGTCAATCTGGTATTGATATAAAAGCAGGAACCCCAAAACCATAAGAAAATTAGATTCCATCAAATAAAGTACAACACACACACACACATATAAAATGAAATGTCTCCCTAATTTATATAATCCCTCTTTTGCCTTGATTCTGCAACTTTGATAAGCAAAGTGAGGTAGCAATACAAAATTCAACCAAACTCATAGGAGTGTGTAGATTTATGACAAAATGCCATCAAAATGCTTCTGTCTCATTTTGGAGAAGGTATTTGAAATATTTCATGAATTATACATTATTGGATTGTCATTGGCTAGAGGTAACAAATGTTCTATGGGATAGGAAATATTGAATGCTCCTCTAAGACTCCAAAAACTTGTACAAGTTGGGTAATGGTGGTGCACGCCTTTAATTCCAGTACTCTTGGGAGGCAGAGACAGGCAGATCTCCATGAGTTGGAGGCCAGCTTAGTATACAAGAGCTAGTATAAAGACAGGCTCTAAAGTACAAAAAATAAACAAACAACAAAACAAAGCAAATCAAAAACCCTGTATAAAGAAGATGAACTTTCTATTGCACTGGATATTTTTACCATCATGGTTACCATTTTTCCATTTTGACATTCTCTACTGAGGCAAAGAGAAACCCAACCACAGCAGTATATGGACAGTCTGCTAGCAACACAAAATCTTAATGAAGACTGAAAGCACAATGTGCCAGAGCCCACAGTTGTGAGTCCATTCACCTTGACTAAAGGTCAGAGAGTTTGAGCTTATTCTTGCTCTCTCAAAGTTGTTGACAGAGGGTAGGGCTACAAACAAGAGATCCTGACCTGAGGTTTGTTTACTTAGTATTTTGAGTATAGAGGTGGATTTATTCCACCTTGGCCAAAGGTCAGAGAATTTAAATCTTCCTCCTCCTTCAAAGGAGATTGGGCAGAAGATTTTAGGGAGTGGCTGCTTGCAGAATACTTGGTGTAAGGGTGTGGTCATTACATGTTCTGTCCAAACAACAGGATGCTTGACTGAGGATGCTCTGTTTATTCTTTATATCACATTAATTAAGTCTGTTGCCTCCCATCTCCCCTTTTGGAGTGGGATATATAAGCATGTGGAAAAATAATACTGGTGACTTCAGTATTCACTGAATTTCCCTCCTGGTGCTGTTCTGCTTCTGTCTTTTATTTTTCTCATACCTCTGTTCCCTTTTCTAAATAATTCTAATCCTCACCCTCCTACCCTGGAACATGGGAACTCCATCAAGGCTGGGCCCTGACAATTGAGTCACATAGATTTCAAGGAATTGTATGTAAATGTGTATGTATACATACAGACAGATATATCCATAATCACACATACAGTTCAGTCTGCCATCTGCTGCAGCCAAAGCATAGCTGTCATGCAATCAACAGGATTTATGCACTCAAAGATACTCATATGATCACAGACTCTGAACACTTCATGAGGATTTTCTTGTCTATTACATTTGCTTTCTAGTTATCTCTAGCTTGTAACAAATACAGATCCCTTCTTATTTCTTGTCTGTAGCTTAAACCATGAAGCCAAAGTTATCACAGAATCTGTTTAATCTGGTTTATCCATCTACTCCTTTAAGACTTAAAATTATTTAGAGAAAAGAATTAAGAAGGAAGATATGGAAAAAGGAATGTACATATAGTCTTCTTTTATAGCAGACTGCTTTTTAATTTTGGAAGCCATCTTGTGTAACTTTCACAAGCCAAGAACTGATAGCTTCTTTCTTTGATAAGAAAATCCCACAATAAAAATGGCAAAAATAAAGATTCCATGTGCATACTTATCTTTGTTCTTTCACAGAAATTTCCAATAAGTTAAAAAGAACTAACTGGGAGAAAAGTCAAATATGAGATTTTGAATAATGGTAGTAAATGAACAGCAACTTTTTCTACATTTTTTTTGCTAAAATGTCAGTTATTGTAAAGTATGTATATTATGTAACATTGTTAGTGGATAGCTATTGTTGAAAATATTGGTTTTATATTTTGAATTATTCCAATTTTTGGTAGCATTTTATGAATTATTCAAAAATGGAAATTCTCATAGGAACATGCACAAAAGTATCTCCACACTTGGACAGCTAGGTGTGGTTAAATAGTGTAGCAACAGTAATAACCCGGTGTATTAATGCTCGTCTTGTTGTGCATAGTCTCCCTTTGGAAGGTGGGGAAGGCCATTTATGTTGTTCCAATTTCATTGATGGCCTTGGAAGCTAATTTAGGTCACCTCACTCAATACTGATTGCTGTTCTGTCAGTCAAAAGGAGAACCCCAATTTGGTTTCCTGATTTCCAGATCAAAAGCACCTTCAATTGATAGATTAAAACATTGAAATCTATTTTTCTTTTGCTACACTAAACGTTTTTAATTATATAGAGTGATATATGTTCAGAATTTCAAAGCACAGAGTACAGAATCACAATTTATAAAACAGTGAAAATTTGTTAAAATCTGTCTCGTCCTACTTCCCCTACTAACTTATGGTGTAGTAAATTTTATTCTGTTCCCTAAAGGTATGCATTATTAACATTTTGTCTCTACCTCCAAGAATTTTTTTGTGTTGACCTGAATGAAGAAGTACCTTCAATTACCTTCCCTGCAATCTGTCCTGCGTTGCAGTTGTACACGTTGTGTGGGTGGCTTGGGTGGGTAGTCACGGGAATAACAAAAGTCCTACTAATTTTTTAAAAACTGAATAGGACTTTTTGGATATTTGTTTTCTGCAAAGAAATTTTTATTTGTGTTGTTTTGGATAAGCTTCATTTTCCGTTTTTATTTCTACTACGAAGCAGCATGGCCACAATTATTCTTCCATCATCTGCAAAAACACACCTATGTGTCCCCGTGCCTCTGTCGGAACGAGTCTCATTTCAGCTCTTTAGAATCAGAAAAGCTGCTAGGCGAATTCCCTTAATCACGCCGCTCTCCTCTGCCTTGCGCCTGAAAGGCAGCAGGTGCTGAGCACATCGTCCAAATTACACCAGTCGCTGTGCGTGGTGCTGTGTAGAGTGCAGCCACAATGAATTCAAATCCCATCCAAATACATCCTGGAAATGTTGGTTTGACCCCTAATTATCTGGTGCATGTCCGCGAGCCACCCAGCGAGGCTGCAGGGGTGGCTGTGAAGCATTATTCTTTCTCAGCCAGCGCTTTCCCTACCTTCTCAGCAGACAGATGAGTCCCTTATCAGAAGGAGCAGATGGCAGCGCGAGTCTGTTTGAAATTTCAGACATGCTCTAGGAGAACAGTTCATGGAGTTTTCCTGTTAGCGCGTGCTACATAGGAAGACAATTGGAGTGAGAAATCTGGGATAAAACTTCTGAATTTTGGCTTAGAAATACGCCTCGCATTATAAATGAACCGTTCTGCAAGGCTGGGATTTAAAGTGAGACAGTTCGTTGACCTTTGGTATTCTGATATGTAGAGTACTGATAATCATCTCACATTTAAGAATTCCTGAACTTTGCATAATGAACGGCAGTAGAATCAATAATGAATTTAGGCTTTTTAACAATTTTGCAAATAATTTTATATGCAGGATCCCATTTAATTTTCAAGATAAATTCATGTTTTCATTTTTTTGCAGATAAAGAAGCAGAATTTTTTTTAAAGGTAAAATAGTTCATTCTATAAAATAGGATTAAAAAATAGCAACCACACAAATTAAAGGTACTACTCAAAATGGACCTGAGAGGAGAGGTTTAAAATGTGCTTAATTCCCTCTGTCAATCCTCATCACAGAGACTTATCTGGAGAGTGCTGACTGAGATGAGTCAGAACATATTCCACTGCTTCCGTTTCTCAGAAGACAATGCAGACAACTGCTAGAATATTTTCCTTAAAGGTCCGGTAAATAGAGAAGTTGTCTGTGTCTCACCTTATTTCTTTCATAAGGTTTTAGATTGTGGACTTGGTTTTGTCTTGTGTGTGATTATGGGGTGCACGCTTTTGTAAGAGTGTGTATACGCATGTATGTGAATGTATTTATGTATTATATTTGTGTCTATTTGGTTTTGTGAACTTTTATGGTGGCTTAATAACCTCATATGTATTCTTCAGAGGTTGTCAGGGATGTGGAAATTTATAAGAAATGGAAACAAAGTAAGGATTGGAGGATCACACAGTGGGTATCTGTGTAGACAAGAAAGGAAGTCATCATGAATAGTCAATGGTAGTGAGGCATCATTTTTTGGTTCAGAACTATTTCTTCAAAATTATTCTGGGGAAATGGCTATTATTGTGTTCATTGTAGTGGAGTCTTCGGTTCCTCATAAGAGATGGTTCATGCTCTGTGGTGCTCCCCTCAGTTCTAACATTTGGTTGAGTGCTCCTGTTAAGGGTGATTGCATCATGGGGCTATCTCATTTGTTTCCTTTTAAGTTACTTATGATAAAAATGTCCAATGATTAGTGGATTATTCTTGGATAAAAATTAAGAACTACTGGAAAGAGAGTCTCAGGAGTAAAATGTCAAAGGACTGTGATTAAACCCAGAAAAACTTATCTAGACTAATTGACTAAATTGTGCATTTATTAATGTTCATTTTATCTCCAATACGGAACAGTTAGAAAATATTTTTATTATTTATTGCTCATAATTGGTTTTTGTTTATACAATGAGTCCTTTAATTTTCAATGTATAACTTGAAATGATATCAAATTTTTATTTGTATTATAGCTATCAACCATTTTTGCTTCTTCAAAATCATTTTTTCTTTTCAAATAGGAAGTTTCAGTGCTGCATCCCTGTAGAACTGGTTGCCGCACAGAAATGGGGAGATGTAGGGAGGCACCATATATCTACCCTGTTTCTGGTGAATATTTCTGTACTACCTAAAAGAAGTTGATGTGTAGGTCTGCCTATGTGAGTGTTTCATGGGACTATGAACTGCTGATATTTACTCTTAATTTTTATCTTTAGAATATTATCTTAATATTTTTCTGAATTTCTACGTTTGTTAGTGTGACTCTCTCTCCCCCTCCCTCCCTTTCTCTGTAAATTATTAAAGATAGTTGTAAAAGCTGCTTTAATTCCCCGTCCTTACTCCAAGCATGTTGTAAACATGGCTGTGTGCAAATCTTTTTGTTTTGTATCTTTATGTTTAATTGTTAAAATTCTTTTGCTTTTCTGACTGTGTAGTTATTTTTATTATTACACCAAGTTAAAAGTTGTATATACTCACAATGAAAGAATGTTATTTGTGTGTGTGTGTGTGTGTGTGTGTGTGTGTGTGCGGTACAGGCTCTTAAAATTCCTTGACTGTTGGTTTCCTTAAAGATGTATTTTAGACTTTCCAGGGTGTTCGGTTTGGTTTTTCTTTGGTTTAGGGGTATTACTCATTTTTCATGGGATGTGGAAATTTTAATAAGGTGCAATGCTTGCAGAATGGGTTGCACTTCACAGATGATCTTTCTGAGCCCGGAGTACAGTTTTGCAGACTTCTGACTTTTTGCTTTTCTTTCAGGACCCAACCAAAGCTTTTAGGGACCTCTGGAGGCCTCTGTGTTCCATTCTTTGGAATGTCCCAGTTCCTTTCAGCAAAATCTATATCGCCTGCCTCAGGCTCATCAAGCCAGTGAAACTATTATTTACTGATTCAGATCTCTCTCTGGTTCCTTCAGCCCATCCAGTGTTCTCTTAGGAGAAAACTGATCTCACCAAGTGTTACCCTCTTCTCTCGAGGATCACTTCCCTCCATGTTTGGCCACATTGGCCACTCACCAGTCTCTTCAAGAGACTAATTTCTATAACCTGGTACAGCTAATATCTGTGATAGACCAGATGGTTTGTTCAGTAAAGTGTATTCCATCCTAATCCTAACCATCTTAAACCATTTGCTCCTCCGATGGTAAATACCAGAGACATCATGATGGCCTCTGCCCTTGTCTTCTTGTCCATCACTGAAACTGCCACCATTTGTAAAACTTTTGAGTAACTGTTAGTTCTCATCAATATGTATTTATTTATCTTTTGATTTTATCAGTATTTACTTTAACAAAAGTCATATCACTTTTACATAAGCAAATATTTGTTTCAGATTCCTGAACTTACTTTTGTTTCTTCCTTGACTATATTTTTACTAAATTTATTTGTCAATTGTCTGTATGGACATGTGGGCATCTGCATGCCATAGCATGTGCTTGGAAGTTAGAGAACAAGTTGCATGGGTTGCCACCCTTCTTCTACCATATAGGTCACAAAGACCTATATGGTCTTTGCCATCAAACTTAGGCGAAGATACATTTACCAGCTGCCACTTCTTACAGGAGCTCTGGTTATATTTTTATAAATGTCCTTTCTAGAAATGTTTTTATTGGAAAAATTTTTGCATGACCTTCAAATGTAAATAATATTATAAACAAAATAAAACATAAAATAGTTGTATTATTTTATTGTTCTGAATAAATTATTCCTCTACTATTTCATCTCATATTGTTGTTAAAGGTTCTGTGCTAATTTCATTACTTTTGTGAATTATATGTTTTTTTTCCACTTATAGCTTTTTTGCCTGTTGGTTTTTGTTTTTCGAGACAGGGTTTTTCTGTAGCCTTGGAGCTTATCCGGAAAGTCTCTCTGTAGACCAGGCTGGCTTCAAATTCACAGAGATTTGCTTGCTTCTGCCTCCCAAGTACTGGGATTAAAGGCATGCATCACCACCAACTGGCTCCTTCTGTGCCATTAGTGACTGAAAATTTCAGTGTTAGGAGACCACAGAATTAGCACTTTTCCATGTGAGGTACACAGGCGTTGGGGCTCAGGAGAACAGATTCCAAGGGCAAAAGATTTACCTTTACCTTTTGGTACTGATGATTTGAGCTCACAGGGAAATTTGCATATGCTGTTCTCTCTCTCTCTCTCTCTCTCTCTCTCTCTCTCTCTCTCTCTCTCCCTCTCCCTCTCTCTCTCCATACCTCTGAAAAAGACACAAAGAGACTTCAAGTTTCTCTTTCCTTTGTTCTGCTTAGAGTTAATGAATCCACTCCTTCCTACCAATTCCTGTACCTAGATTTTCAGCAAAGTGATGAGCAATATTTTATATTTGAGTGACATTGAAGTATTTCTTTTACCACTCCTTTATATAGCAGTTTTCCATCTAAAGTTATTATTTTATCCTGTCCATATCCATTAGTGTGTCCTTTAGGGTTACTATTGCTGTGAACAAACACCATGACCAAAAGCAACCTGGGGGAGGAAAGGGTATTTTTGTTGTTGTTGTTGATGTTTTTCACTCACAGTTCCCTATAACAATTCATCATTGAAAGCACTGAGGGCAGCAGCTCAAAAAGAGCAGGATCCAGGAGGCAGGCGCTGATGTGGAGGTCATTGAGGAATATTGCTCACTTGTGTACTCCACCTGGTTTTGCTCATCCTTCTTTCTTTAGAACCCAGGAACACCATGCCAGGGATGGTACCACCCACAAATGGGCAGGACCTTCCCCTATCAATCACTGTTTCAGAAAATGTCTTACATGCTTTTGCACAGCCTGATCTTCCAAAGGCACTTTCTCAACTGAGGCTTCATTTTCTCAGATGACTCTGGCTTCTGTCAAGTTGCCTTAAAACTAGTCAGCACAATTAAATTCATCTTTTCTCGTGTATCTTCACACTTCTTTCTCTTTCACATAATTCTTCCAGTTTTCCCTCTGTGAAAAACTTCCCTATTCTCTTTTTATTATTCTTCTGGCATTGCTTATTGCTTCTTTAAAATGTTTTTTCTAAGATCCCTCTCTTTTGAATTCTTCTGTGATCGACTTCATTATTTTCTATAACAGCTTAGTTTTTTTAATCTAATATAGTATTTATTTTTTCAAAAAACACATGTGTATTTTAAAGTCTTATTTGACTTTACTTATCCATTGGTTCTGTTAAAAATGACTGTAATACATTTCCTGTGTCGTAAAAATTTTTCCTATAAACTGATCATTTATTGTCTTGGGACTAACGTTCCTCTTTATGTATTAGGGATTTCTACAACAGACAAGCATTGGACTATGATTTTCTCCTGCATTGAGGATGAAATTGAGGGGTAAAAATGCATATCAGATGTACCTAAGTTTTTAATTACTCCTTCACTATCTATTTGTCTCAATTTGTGCTCCATGTGTGCACTACATTATTTAAATGTTGTAGAAAAATTATTCTACATAATTGAAGTGACTTCTCTTCTTTGTCAATTAATCCTTATTCATTTAAATTGCATCTTATGAATGTATCTCTATCAAGGCTACAGTTCTCAAGCAATATAAAAATTATAAATTGTCAATCAACAGGATATTGCCTCATGTAAACCGAACATTTCTTTTCTAATTCTCTCCTAATTTCTTAAATTATGTTTAAGCACCATAGAAGTCTCTCATTTTTCAAGTTTAAGCTATCTTATTTGGAGAGATAATACCTATTAAATAGGAATTCTATTAATGAAGTATAATCTTGTTCTATTATATTATTGTTAAATGAGGGAGGATTTGTTTAGTTTAAATTTATTTCAAATGTATAACAATGGCCTAAAGCAAGCAGTGTGTCCTTGAAAAATTTAAGTTATCTTTTTATAATAATTTGTAAAAGTAAAATTTCTTAAACTACACAGATAGCTGATTCTTTCATATGTATGCAACAAGAGCACAATGCCTATTGATCCTTTTATTTAAAGCGCAAGTAAGATACCAAAAGCCTAAAGATCTAAGTGATATATTTACAATAGAGTAGATAAATGAAACATCGTTTTACTAAATTATAATAAAGGCCAATAATAACAAGACTGTCAATGTGAACAAGAGTTCATTGATTCTTTAAGGTGTGGGTGGTTCATTGTCCTACAATCATGGTGGTTTCTTGACTGATTTTGACATATGCACAGACATTAATACAGCATTTAAAGCTCAGTCTGTTGTGAGACTAAATCTTTCCCTTTTAAAATCCATCTATCTATCTATCTATCTATCTATCTATCTATCTATCTATCTATCTATCTATCTATCCTCTATCTATATCTATTTTCTATATAATCTACTTACATGGTGTGTGTGTGTGGGTGTGTGGGTGTGTATGCACTTGTATTTACAGGTGTCAATAGATGCTGGAAATGCTCATAAAATCTCCTAGATCTGGAATCAAAGGTTTTTCTAAGTTGCCAGTGTGGGTGTTTGCAGCTGAGCTCTGGTAAGAGTAGCAAGTACTATTAGCTGCTAAGCCATCTTTCTGGGTCTGAGAGTTCATCATACAATGCAAATTCATTTGTTGCTGACTTTATGACTGTAGGAGGAAGGCTGCTTGTTGGTTCCCAGATACACAGAAACTATATTATTTAAATCACTGCTTGGTCCATTAGCTCTAGCTTCTTATTGGCTAACTCTTACATATTAATTTAACCCATCTCCATTAAATTGTGTATCCCCATGTGGCAGTGGCTTACCAAGTAAAATTCCAGTGTCTGCCTCTATCAGCACTACATGGCTTCTCTATGACTCTGCCTTTTCTCTCCCAGCATTCAGTTTAGTTTTCCTTACCTACCTAAGTTCTGCCCTGCTATAGGTCCAAATCAGTTTCTTTATTCATTAATGGTAATCACAGCATACAGAGCGAATTCCACATCATATGACTGTGTGACTACTCTCAATTCATTTTGAGAGACTATTATTAGAATAAAAATTTAAAATTAGAATGCACAACAGTAGCAAAATTGCAGTTACAAGGAAAATAATTTTATGGTTGGTGGTCACCACAAAATGAGGAGCTGAACTATAAAAAAGGACTCCAGAATTAGGAAGGTTGAGAACTACTGGTCTGTCTAAAGCTTTGTATTTCAGAGTGTAATCCTGAACACCTTCACAAACTAGTGGTAAAGATACAAGATGAGACAATGCTCTTAAGTAGACATTGCTATATAATTTAGGTCAATCAGGAATCTCCTGCTAAGGGTCCATCAGCAGGAACTGTTGAGTTGAAAAACAATAATGACAGCACAGACAAAAGAGGATCAAAGTTATTGCAACTGAAAACATTTATAGTTTTTCGCATCTGGAACTTTAAAGGAATGAGCTTAAGTGTTTTCTTACATTTCGTTTTTCGTGTGTTAAAAAATATTCTATTAAAATAACTGTATTTGGGAGCAGGATATAAAGATGTGTGGATTTACCTTAATGACAGAAAGGCTAGCTGAATGACTCACACTGCCATTCATAGAGACAAAGGCTAGGTTATTAAGGGAGTGCAGTAGGTCCAGTTGCTACTCTTAAGATGCTTTTAGTTTGATAACCATAAGCAGAAATTTCTAGCACGTAAGTAAAGCAGCTGAGGTATTTTTCTTTTCAGGCTATAAAACATGTAAAATTATTAATATGTGATATGAAAGAAGTGAAAGTGTTCACAAGTAGTAAGTTGTTCTTTATTTGATGTCATGTTTGATCTCAAATTTTTGGTAGTCAAGCTATTGCTTCTTATTATCAGATGGATTTGTGGAAGCAAAACAGCATCGAGAAACACAGAGCAACAAACAGATAAGACATGTTTTATGTTCCAATGAAAGCTCCATCGAAGCTCAGTTTGCATTTCTTTTTCTCTGACAGTACAGTCTTACATGATGCCTGGCAGAGTCCAGGTGACTGGATTCATTTGTCAAATCAGAGAAGCAATAAGAAGTTGAGAAGTCCAAATCTTTTTCATTTGCACTGTGACCATGAAGGGGGATAATAAGCAGCATGTGTATTTTTTTCTTAGAGATCAGGTATATTGGTGGTATTTTGAAATTATTTTTATTTAATTCCTTAATATCTAACAATTTTGTTTATGTTTCACAAATAAAATGAGTTTTAAATAAAAAAATCAACTTATTTTAGTTCCATAGCCAGTACAGGAAAAGCCTGATGTTTAAGCTGCATTTCCTATATTAAAATTGGAGAAGTTTTTCACTGTTATGAGATATATATGCTAAAAATATTTTTTATGGTTTATTTAACTTTATTTTATGTGCATTGGTGTGGAGGTGTCACATCCCTGCGATGGGATCTTCAGACAGTTGTGAGCTGCCATGTGGGTGCTGGGAATTGAACCCGGACCCTCTGGAAGAACAGTCAGTACTCTTAACCACTGAGCCATCTTTCCAGCACCCTAAAAATATTTTAAATGGATAAAGGGGATAGTTTTAATGAAAGTTGGGTGTTTTCACTTGATTCTAAGATGATATTGAAATATACAGAGGTTAAAATATTGTCTCAACTGAGACAGAGAGACAGCTTTTAAAACTTACACTCTCTGCAGTACTGACAATACCAAATTTGATCTTAGTAATGGAATAGAGAATATTTTAAGATTGTTGACTAATAATTCTTTTGGTGGTCAAATTAAAACCAATATTTCTTGTTTGAACAGAAGACTGAATCAATTAATGAATTTTTTCTCAGTTTGAAATCTTATGTTCGTTCTTTAAATGTATCATTGCTGCTAACATTAGATGTGCGGAAAATTGTGTTTATTTTCTGTGGGCACTATGTAAATTTTTATTCACAAATATATTTGTATTGGAGATAAAGAAGTGTGTGTTGGTTACTTGTGTTCTTGTTTACGGCTTAGATACTTTGAGTTTTCAGCTGGGCTGCATTTTTTTGTTATTTGTTAAAGTTTTCTTTGTGATATCTTTCCCATTCTAACATAGAAATCTGGGAGTGACGATGGCTTTATTCTCTTCTTCTTTGATGCTGATATAGGAAGATGTGTGGATGTGATATGGTAGAGACATGTATTAAAGAAAGAATATTTCTAACTGAAGCACTTTGCAGGACTGTCACAGCCTTAGGGTGGCATTTGCAGATAATGCTCCTAGTAACAGCAGACCTGGAGTCAGTGATGCTTTGTTCCAGAAGAACACCAGGAGAGTTCAATTTGATCAAGTTAAAGATGGTCACCTGTGTCTGAAATGGCTTCAGGCTAGCCATAAATAAATAGCAATCTATACTAGTTAGACAGATCTCTGACTTGTAACTAGTTTAGTATGTGCCCTTGCTGCCTCTCCATCTGATATGTTGCAGAGATAATAGCATGGGCTGAATTCTCAGGGTAGCTCCTATTATCCAGCTGAATCGTGGCAATGGTCCATCTGAGGCTGCAAGGAACTGACACCACAAATCACACAGGGAGCTGACCCACTATAACAGTATCAATATCATGAACAGTAGGTAAGAAATCAGAATAAAATATCAGTCAATGAGACATTTGAGCCTCCAGATATTGTTCAACCTATAATGAAAATATCCTTCAAATTTTTGTTTATCAGGGCCAGTCTCAGAAATCTAATAGAGAATCTTGCAAGTGATTTAGTCTAGAAGGTTCTGTTTTCCATGGCTTTTACACAGAGAATTGAATTTATGGACTCTTCATGCAGCAGTGGCTATTACATGCAAGGTGCCAATGACTACTTGATTATCTCGGAAGGCCCTCAAAGCCAGTTGAGCATGAAATAGAGGACCTCTTCAAATGAAAGGGATCAGAATATTCAACACAGTTTATAAAGTGTGACAATTCTATTATGTAAGTTTGAACAGCAGCCACTGCTGGGAAAAAAAATACATGAAAATATCCAAAGGAAAAATAGCTTGGCAGAGTTTAGTGTCCATGACAAAATATAGGCTTCATTATCAGCAGGAGAAAAATGTTATATTTTTCACATGGATGCTCTGTCCTGAAAATATAAATTGTACTCTGCACAGACTGTAGCATAGTATCCAGTAATGTGCAGCTATTATGCAATAGATAATCTTCATAATGGGTGGCTTCACATATTACATAAAATGATTTCTCCATGATTAGTTTGCAAAATTATTGAGAATATCTAGGCATTTTAAAATTGTATCCACAGTGTCCCTTTCTTTCCAAGTATTCACAAGAAACAGTCATGACTGTAAAGTAACAAAGAGTAGATTAAGTATTGGTTTTTTGAAGGAAACAAATGCTTTCTTTAAATAAACTTTGAAAATTAGAGTAGCTTATGATCTGTAGAATCACCGAGAATACAGTGTGAAGCTCCCAGGAACCCTGCTCTGTTTTAGCGGCTACAAACATCTTACATTGGATGGCTTTGCCTGACATCTTTTTTACTGACCATACAAGACATTACATTTTATTTATTTTTCATGCCTCATGTTTTCCTTTATAAAATTTTCTCAGTTTCCTGTTTTCCAGACCTTGACAACTTTTAGAACACTGGTCAGGCACTTTATTTAGATGGGATTTCAAGCTGGGTCATGGGTTTGAAGAAGAATACATGGGTAGCAAAGTAATTTTCTTCATATTAAGTAAAGGGTCTTTGTTGTCAATGTAACCTCCCAATGTTGAGAAAGATACTTAGCACATTATCTGAAGAAAATTCCCGCTCCCAACTCTATTGTGCTTTCATAGAAAGTCACCATGTGCTGTCCTCCATTCAAGGGTGAGGGTCTGCTTCGCCTCCTCAGAGAAGCAGCCACATCAGTTATTTGGAATTCCTTGGCACTGGATATTTTTTTTTGGTATTTATTATATACATACTTATATATATATATATGTTTATATGCATACACACATAAAATGAATGGCTCATGAATATCACATTTGTATGTCAGATTCTAATTCAATGCAATTTTACTCCTTGATACCTTTGAAATCAGTTTAGTTTTGGTTGACTTTGTTAATTCGATGGGTTGGCTTTTTCACACTCTATCATTTTTTAATATTGCTCTTTATTTGATTTTCACACATGCTGGCAAAGCAAGAGGATACAGACCCAATTGTATACTTCCTCCAATAGTTCTAGAAACAACTATTTCTGAAAGGATTCTGGGCCTGTTTATTTTCTCATCTGTCTGTTTATTTGTTTGTTTGTTTATAGATAGATAGACAGACAGACAGACAGATAGGGTTATGCAGCCCTTGCTGACCTGTGTGTAACTCATTATGTAGACTAGGTTGGCCTCAAACTCACAGATATCTACCTGCCTCTGCTTCCAGGATATTGACTTCAAAGTTGTGCAATATGATACCTGTCCTCTGGGCCATTTATAGGAGAACAGAATCAGGAGACAAGGTATGGGGACAGCTATGCTTTGGCAACTACGGTGTCACTGATTTATGATCCTTTCCTCTGACAAAGCAAAATGTTTCTTGCCTGTATCTGCATTTATGCTCACCCAGACATAATTCAATATTCAGTAATCTGCATCATTTAAGATAAGCATTAGTTTGTACTGTTTGGGCATCCAGTACTTCACAGCAATCTTCAAAAACTGCATGTTCTGTGTACTCATCTAGGGACTGCTTCACAAACTTATGTTGATTTTTATTGTTCTGAAATTTTGTTAAAAGGAAGCCAGAAATATTTTCTGCCTGAGTAATACCTTCATTCCAAGTACACATTTCAGGATTTTACACAGAATTAAAGGGTTAAGAAAAGAATCTGGTAGTTGGACACTTTTTTTCCTCCATCTATGTGTGGCAGGTTGCTGTACCATTCATGTATCCTTTCTCGCTATGGTCTTCATCCGTAGAAATCAAACTGTTCTTTTATTGTTCCTATTAACTTCACAGAGTTGTTACTGATATGTTGATTACACACCTGACTGGATGTTCTATTGCCTGAGAAACTGTTTTTATAACGAACTAATATGATCCCACTACCACAGGCAAAATGAAGTTTTTATGTAGCAAGACTCTGAAGTGATTCTTTTGAAAAACTCCCTGGTTGCTTATATTGTAAACTAGAGTTGGAGTAATGTTGTTCTAAGTGATCCTCAATATGGTTTCTTTCCTAAGATTCACTGATTATCTACTTTTCATTAATACAAGCTTCATGTCCTTTGTTCCCATTGAGATGCAATGCAAACCAAATAACCACAGTTTTAAAAGTTATGTGGTACCTGAAAATCAGATTTCAAGAATTTGTGTTGTTTGCTATAGACTTTCTGTTTCTGGGCTACTTACAAATCCAGTTTTAAACAATGACCTTCATAGCAGTTTGAGAAAATAAAACCGAACTAGGTCAGTGGAGATGTGTTATTCCAGAATTCAAAGCTCGAGTCCATTGTGGTTGATGGGAAATGTTTCTCGCACTGTTGAAGTACATATTCTTTGTTGACCTGCTTTGAGATAGCAAGATTCAGCCCTTAAAAAGCAGAGACTGTTCTTCCCCATTTAGATAGGGTTATTAACAGAAAAGCGGCCAAGTGATGGTACTTAAACTCCTTGGGGAAGACGTTAAAGAATACTTTTTTTTTTTTTTGGTATTGTGTAAAGACTCTGTCCAAGGTCAGGGAACACTGCATGGTAGTCATTACAGTTATTAAACAGAAAACTTAAGTACATACATTCTTGTTCTGAGATTCTATAAAAGTTTATTTGATAGAACGGAAGTCCTCACAGTTCTGTGGGCTTAGGTTTCTTCGTCTTTGAACAAGGGCACTACATCTTTCTCCTTAGGATTTTGAGGGATACATGAGGCATCCTAAGCAAAGATACACTGGACTTCATAGTCTGAAGGTCCCATACAATAGTAAGCTGTTGCTTTTCCACTTAAGGGATTTCTACCATATTTTGGTTAGTATTGTGAAGAGTTATCCACAGCTTCCTTACTTTTAAACAAAATTTGTATTTGTTTAAGTATTTTATGACATTTTTATTTTATTCTTTTCCTCTCCCAATTCTTCCCAGACCATCCTCAACCTCTATCTATCTATCTATCTATCTATCTATCTATCTATCTATCTATCTATCTATCTATCTTTCTATCTATCTATCATCTATCTATCTATCTATCTATCTATCATCTATCTCAAAAACAAACAAACGAAAGTATAAAAACAAAAAACAGCACACAAAAGCCATTGATTCCATTGTGTATTGGCCAGCTACGCAGGGGCATGGAGCCTGCCCTAGAATCCATTAATATACCAGTGATATTCCTTTGAAAACAACATATTTTTTCTTTCCCAACTTTATCAATTGTAGATTGCGTCTTGGTTGTGTCCCTTTCCTCTTCACAGTGATGGGATTTTGCCTGCTTTGAATCAGCACAGGTTGCATACATGCTATCATGGTCTCTGTGAAATCATATGTGCGTCTATCCTAGATGCATCTGTTGTGGCTAGATAACAGTTTCCTTGGAGTCATCCACTCCTCTAGCTCTTATAATCTTGCTGCCTCCTCTTCCACATAGACTCCCCATTTAGGTTGAGTGCTCTGAAGTATCTCATTTCTCTACACATTTTCCAGTTGTGAGCCTCTGTGTCAGTTACCATATACGCTGAGAAGAAGCTTCTCTGATGAGAGTTGAGCGACGCACTTATCTATAGGTATTGTAACATGTCGTTTGGTCATTTCATTGCTATGCTTTAGCAGAGTAATATAGTATGTTTTCCCCTAGACCCATAACCTGTCTAGCTTCATGTCACTTTTGTAGTATCAGGTATCATGGAGTGGACCTTAAATCCAACTTTAAAAAGTGATCCGTTAGAGTGAGCCTCAAGGTCCCCAGTAAGAGAGCCCGGCACCCTCAGCCTGGGCTCCAGGGGCTCCTGTGTTCTCCTGGATCCTGCACTGCCTGCCCCATCCTTCCTTCTGTCCCTGGATCACTGGGCTACCAGGCGGCCCTGTTTAGGTGCTCAAGAGTTCCATCTGGACAGGTGAGTGTGTGCTATCCAGGGGCAATAGTCCCGGAAGAGAGCACAA
>NW_026067904.1:15367754-15381996 GCF_014885135.2 Alexandromys fortis
GGCGATGTCCCCAGTTAGTTCCTGGGGCAGCTGAGGACAGAGAACCTGAAATGACCCTATCCTATAGCCATACTGATGAATATCTTGCATATCACCATAGAACCTTCATCTGGAGATGGATGGAGATAGAGACAGAGACCCACACAGGAGCACCGGACTGAGCTCCCAAAAGAATATATTCTCACGGTCTTTATTGTGGGGATGATATTTCGTCATTCCACTGAGAAGTGGCTGACTGGTAAATTGTGTGGCTGTCCCTTTAAGTATACAAGATATTTACAGAGATATATGCCTACATTCAGTTTGATATTCAAAAATGACTTGAGTTGCCGGGCGGTGGTGGCGCATGCCTTTAATCCCAGCACTTGGGAGGCAGAGGCAGGCGGATCTCTGTGAGTTCAAGACCAGCCTGGTCTACTACAAGAGCTAGTTCCAGGACAGGCTCCAAAACCACAGAGAAACCCTGTCTCGAAGAAACAAAAAAAAAAATGACTTGAGTTTTCTGGATTAGAATACAGTGGTTTTTAAGTAACTTAGTACTACTAAATGGCACCTTGCTTTCTGTCTCTTCAGTCCTTGCAGTCAAAAAGGCCATAAGGAGTTGATTTACCCCACTAATCTTTCTGATACTTATAATTTTTGGTCATTTTCTGATACTTATATTTTTTTTTTCTTTTTTAAGATTTTGAGGCTGAGCCTCAGGTATCACAGTCCAGAAAGCCTCTGGCTATATAAAGAGGAGGGATTCAGTGTGATTGTTTCTCACACTCATTCCTTTTCGCATCCATCATTGCATGTCAGCTGCAGTTACCAACCCCTAGCAGTTTCTCCTTTTCTTTGGGTTGACAACACCTCTAGAATGCAGCTTGCAAGAGACCAGGGCTGTTGAGCTTCATTGTCATTGTTAAGGTTCCCGAAAGTTGTCATAACTTTACCCATGAGGAAGAAAGAGTGCCTGCTTTGTGACTTGCCTCCATGGAGGGCTCCCTGAGTTAACAAAACCAAAGCTGCTCTGCTGGATGCTAGATGCCAGTGAGGGAAGTGAGCAAATGAATGGGACAGCTGCCTCCTGGGCACTGACTGACTAGAAGGACTTTACCTAGAAGTGGGCTCAGAAGGGGGAAGGCTGCATTGCCCTGGCAGATTCTAGAGCACTTGAACAATCAATGCAAGGAATCATGGAATGGTACAAAAAAGGAGCTAATGTGTATGACTGCCACAGGAACATTGAAAGTAAACAATTTGAAACCTATAGAACCTAGAGCAGAGCTGTGTCTGTACTTGATACATGAGGACTTAACTGTGATCATCAAAAGAGAAGCTATTAAATAAATCAAAACTCCTTCCTAAAAAATATACTGAGTAAGGAACTGTGGGTAGAAGTCCAACTCTCCTGCGAGTTTTACCCATCATGAAGAGTTGCCATCTTTCTATGTCAGTGAAAGAAAGCCCTTTACTTCTTTGATTTTACTAGGTTGCACTATGCCATTTCATATATGTATAGAATGTACATTAAAAATCTCCCCAACTCGTCCTACTCTCTTTGTCCATCCCATGCTTTATTACTTCCCTAGCCTGTTTATAAATCTAAGAAAACATAGTAAGTCTAACCACTAAACAGAACTTATTCTCAGCAAGTTTCTTACCACCTTCATAAAAGACTAATTCTAATGGATTAAAATATAGGTTGCCTACTAACATTTCTTGGGTTTTTTTGGTTACTGAAGAATTTTACATGAACCAATGAGAAAAAAAAATCTCTAAATATTTTAGAAACCATAAAAGTCTTTGCAAATGTTACTAACATATGCAGACAAAGACAGATGAAATAACTATATATCTTGGACTCTAATGATTTCCAAAACTTTTTTATCTTTAAGAAATATGTAATTGTTTCCAATTCATTCTTGATGAAAAGCAATGTACAACGAGAAAAATAAATGAATCTGGCATTTGAAAGCAAGTTCATCCTCTTGCAAAATCTGTGTTCTGAATTTTTCTCCAAAGATAATAAAACATTTGCAAAGTTTCTTCCAGTTTGGAAATTCTAAAAATGTATTTAGATCATAACATTAACCATCTAGCAAAACTTCAACATGGCTAAATGCAACTAACTCTTCACATATGCCTTCCCTGAACCTGGAAACTGGAAGTGGATTGAGAAAGCCAGGCAAATGCTGACTGAACTAATTTAAAATTAATGCTTACAAACCTCAAAGGGACTGATATCCTGCCAAGGCACACCTGCTTTAAACATCCTTGGTAAGTTTACTCTTACAACTCAACTCTCTCTTATCAGCTCCTCTTCCCTCAAAGCTCTGAAATCTGTCTCTTTACCTTCAGCTCCTTGGCAAATCATTCATTCACAGAGGATTTGAGAAAGGTCTAGATGTAAATGTCTACACTTACATTCCAGTAGGTCTAAGGATCTTTTGATTTTGTTTCTCTTGTATCACAATGGACTGGCTACAGTAATCTAATGGTACCACACCCATCTATGCTTCTGATGTCAACCCCTTATCAGTTAACAAACTTTCTTCCTTAAATAATTTATTGCCTGTCAATTACTGTCTGGAGTTCAAATGTGCTAGAACATTACAAGGAATATATACTTGTGTATAAATGTACATAGACACACATGCACATGTGTGTATTAATCCCTGAGTCTGCAGTAACAGAATGCAACAGACTAATAAAGAGACATTTACTCCTCATAGTCCCAGAGCCTCCTGGTCTTCAGAATTTGCCTTGCTTCAAGCTTAACATTTTAAAGCTAGATCTTTGGAAATGTGAGAGCCAAACAGTATACATTGAAATGGGTTCAACACTTTTCTTGACCCTGAATAATGTGATGTATTTTTTCATAACAAGAAATACTCAGAAGTTTCATGTATATATATTTTTTATTTTATTCATTTTTAACAACCTGACCACTCTTTCCCCTCATACCTTTCCTTCAAGTCCATTCTCATATCTCCCCCTCAAATTCTTTTCAGAAAAGGATGGGCTTCCCATGAATATCAACCACACATGGCATATCAAGTTAAAGGCTTGATGAGGCAACCTGGTATGAGAAGTAGGGTCCCAAAAGCTGGAAAAAGAGTCAAAGACAGCCTCTGCTCCTACTGTTAGGAGCCCCACAAAAACACCAAGCTACATACAACTACCACATGTATGCAGAGGGACTAGGTTTGCCCCATGCGGGCTTCCTGGTTGTCAGTTCAGTCTCTGTGAATCCCTATGAGCCTGGGCTATTTGGTTTTGTTGATTTTCTTGCGATGTTCTTGACACTACTGGGTCACACAATCCATCCTCTTGTCTTTCTTCAGCAGGATTTCCTGAGCTCCACCTAATAGTTGACTGTGGGTCTCTGATCAATTGTTAGATGAAGCCTCTCTGAAAAAAAATCATCATCTAAACCTACATATTTAGTCACTTTTCCATTTACTTGATGGGATTCCATGCCTAGTAGATGCTACTTGAAAGGAATTGGGTGCAGCTTCTGTTACAGACAATGACTTCCTTGTTTGTGGATACACGAAACTACTGATGCAGCAGTATTGAACTTCTGGTAGACACTCCTGTAACAAGCTAATGTAATAACTAAGGATTTTTTGAGGTACATCTGGACTCTTGTTTTAAAATATTCTTCATCAGTAATTTAGTACTACACCTTTTTTTTTTTTTTTTTTTGGTTTTTCGAGACAGGGTTTCTCTGTGGCTTTGGAGCCTGTCCTGGAACTAGCTCTGTAGACCAGGCTGGTCTCGAACTCACAGAGATCCGCCTGCCTCTGCCTCCCGAGTGCTGGGATTAAAGGCGTGCGCCACCACCGCCCGGCTCACCGTTTTCTTTTTAAACAGCAAATTTTCACATGATAAGTAAAGCACTGTATAAGTACATCACTAGATGGATTATATGTGCACAATCTATACTTATTTTTCACAAATATATATGCACATGATATTTGTCTTTGTGGAAATTAAATCATAAGTATACCTCATAGACATATCTGCTATAATTGAGACATAAAAGAAAAGGCTTTCCTAATTTGTCTGCTATTTATGTATAGTCTTATGTCTGTTGTCCAGGTAACATTATGTAGTTATATTGGTCCATTAGATTACATTCTATTATTTCTATTACATTCTATTATTATGTAAAGTAAGACATCAAAGTCACTGTCATATTGTCAATACAATAAGCTTTGATTTTTGCAGACTCTTAACCATTCTTAATTTGTAATCTCCACCTTGTGTAACCTTGACAGAGCTGACCACACTCCCTTTCTTAAATCTCTCTCTTCAGGTGTCATCTCAGACACTGAGCAGTTTCTGACAGCTTTCTACTGATCGGCGCTGAACAAATTGATGTGGGCATATGCCCTGGTTCATCCAGGATTGCCAAGGGATAGAGCATCAATAATCTTAAAGGATTCACTTTTTATTTTTTGTGACTGCAGAATATGATTTCAAGATGCTATTCCTTTATTTTTGTGCCCTTACACACTCATTTGCATTATGCTTTGTAAAAATGGAGACAAATCTCCCTGGTCCCAGAGCTCATGATGACCTGATACACTAAAACACTACATAACTATACAGACTCTTGGCTGGTACTGAGAACATGAAAGACTCAGAGTAGCAGTGTTTGCTTTGCAAATCAGGGCATTGCAAGATCTTATCAATTTTTGTTTTCAATAGTAGTGAAAGAAATCAAATGAACTGTTCTTCTGCAGAATCTTATGAGGTTCAGAAAACATCTACCAGGACAAATAGATTTGACATGGAAAATTAAAAGTACCTAGCTCTCTACAGAATTATAAGCTCCCAGTAGACAAACAGATGACTTTATACCACTGTTGCACTCTGTCATGATACTGAAGTTATTAAGAATGTATCTCTTCATTGTTGTTATTATTATTACCATTACTGGGTTAATAACACATGTGGCTTATATTTAATTTGCTTTATATTGCTTTTTAGGCATCTCTTCACTTTTGTAGCTCCAGTTATGTCCTTTTCTCTGAATGAAACAAGTGCCTCTCTTCACTTCACTTCCTTTTTGTCTGGGATGCAATTTCTCAGGTAGCCACAAGATGTCAGTCTGTCCAGTCTCTGGGCACTATCTCACCATCCTCTAAGCTTGGGCTGTGCTTGCTTAGAGCTCATTCTGCCATAGTAGCCATCCATATTCTTTAGAAAACTGACTGACATTGAGATGTATTTGTTTTCATTTTTGTTGTCTTATCTGTCTTCAACCAGGAATATAAACCTTTGAAGACAGGCATGACAGTGTACTAGAAGATCAGCACTCGGGAGGTTAAGAAAGAAGAATGCTAGTTTAAGTCCATCTATAAACCTCTTATATTTTTATCCCCTCTCTCTACCTATATTTGTAAAACTTCATGCATTTGTATTTATCTTTTTATAGAAATTAACACGTAATAAATATTAATGTTGCTTATCATCGATACCATATATATCAATATACATATAACTTATAATTATGTTGTCTATAATCTAATAATTTATAGCTATATATAATATATATGGCTATATATATTTATATATATATATAAAAAATACAAAGTATAACGAATAAATTATTCTCTTTTTGTATTATTGAATTTCCAGTTATAGGACATTTTCTGTTTATATGAGTTTCACATATAGTAAGTGCTCAGTGATTATTTAGTTAATATATGATTAAATAACATTCTGTCAGAAATAAACAAAGAACAGATCGATTTTAGGCAATTGAAATAGAGAAACAAAACAAAACAATCCCCCAATACAAAATAAATAAACAAAAACAAACTGAAAAACAGAAATGAATGAAGAAAACAAGTACTTTACAGTTTGGCCACACAGGGGCTGGAGTGGGGGGTTGGGGAAAGTCTAATAGCTCTCCAGAAGGTCAGTGTATATCTTGTTATTTCAAAGGAAAACAATGAGACAGTGGCTAGATACTGTGTAGTTTGGGCCACGAGACCGAATAACTGGACCTTTTCTAGGGTTGGGGGCACTAGTTGCCTCCAGTACTCCATTTTCTGTTGGGAGACATGTTTTTTGTTTGTTTTATGGCCTTATTTGTTTGCTTTGGTTCTTTGTTTTCTAAGTCTGGTTCTGAGAAAATGGCATAGACCTTCTATTTAAAGATCCCTTCTTCCATATTTGAAAGAAAAAGTATATCAGAGGTTTTTTGGGTTGTATATATAAGATGCACCTTTCCAAGCCTGGAAGAAATCTTTGTGTCCATTCCTTTGGTAGGTGTAAGACAGAGCGGGGCATTTGTGTTTATTTTCTCCAGGAGATTCAGGTTCCAGTTCCTAGACTGAGAAGATAACTCCATGCCCTTCTCTTCATTACTAAACCATCCTGACCTCTCCAGATTTGAGTGTTCCCATCATTCTTTTGATGACGTGACACATACAAATCCCCCACATTAAGTCATTCAAGAGTTTTCCCACCTTCACAATTAACCACCCCAAAATATGCTGTCCAACCTCATAGCAATGATTGTCTCTGCGAAGTTTCCCTATTCTGTACTGTTTGTATTTTACTCCCACTTTGTAATAAACTTCCTCATATTTCCATACTTTGCCTCTTTTTACTCTCTCTCTCTCTCTCTCTCTCTCTCTCTCTCTCTCTCTCTCTCTCTCTCCCTCTCTCTCTGTGTGTGTATTTTAAATTATTTGTCTTTCAGGCTTTTTATATGACAGTTAGCAGTATGTATCTTATCTATTTCTCTGGTAGTCTTTCCAGCTTTTATGAGCCATAGATTTTACAGCAAGAAGGGAGCAAGTGATTGCAGTGTGTTTATCAATGGGATTGTGTTTGCTCTAAGAAAACCTGAGTCTCTTAGCTGAACTGGATTTCTTTTAGTTTTGAGTCCAGGTTGTTGCAAGGAGTTGGTCATGGTAGTAGTAGTGGACAGTTTTCTGTTTGTTTGTCTTTCTTTCTTTCTTTCTTTCTTTCTTTCTTTCTTTCTTTCTTTCTTTCTTTCTTTCTTTCTTTATTTTTGCAACACTGCTCCAGGTTAGGCACTGATCATTATGCGATATTAAAATCATTTGAACTTCATTATATTTACTTTTCTTGAATACTTATATTCACCAGGAAAACTTAGTAGACTGCTAACCAAGTACCTTCCTTGAAAATATTGTGAAAATGTGGTGTGTGAAAAGGAGAAGATCAGGGAGACATTATCATTTCTCACAAGGAAATAGTATGGAAATACTGTAAATACAGTGCATATGGAATCAAATCAATTATTCATGTTCATTTTAAAACACACTTTTTATAATTACCTTATGCTTCAGTTGTCATTGGAAATACAAGCAGTGTCACACCTTTTATTCCTAGTGAGGTTAGGATGCTGTAATTCCTCTTTCACGTCAGTGTTGAAAGTAGCTATCACACAATATCATATGCACTGGGTTATATTGATTGAATTTTGGTATTTTGAGTTTGTTGCAGTTTTTTCAATATAATTTTCTTCTTTCTACTTTTCCAACATTCTATTACTGTCACTCAAGCAGGGAACCAAATTGAAGTTTTGAAATGGTGACTTGATAATTATGATGCTCAGTGTCATTCCACATGTCAATAAACAGCCACAGAGAGCAACACTGCTGACTTCCAGCAGAGATCTTGTCCTGGCTTAATCAAGGAGTGTTTGAGTAAAATGGGTACTGATTTATTCTGATGAACAACTTGTAGTATTGTTTAGAATTTGGAGTAGTTTTCAATATGTAATTTATTCAAAATTTGCAAATTTATTGAATATCTATTACCATATGCCAATCATGTAGTAGGTTTAAAATCGACAATGATATAAAATTATAGTAGAGGGAGAAAAGGAAGAATATTTCTGATTGCTGGGAGAGCATTGAAAATGCTATTTTAGCCAAAAGATAATAATAATAAAGGAAAATCATCCAACTGAGCTATCTTCTTTCTTTTCAGTGGTCCTTTACAAGGACCAGATCTTCCAAGATCTTGCTACACTATTAGAGATCACAGAAGCTTTGATGGGATCATTTACTTAAACATCTGGTCCAGCTATTAAGATTTAAGGCTGTTGAATGTAGGTACCACTATGAAATACCAAATAAATAAAATGTCACAAAGTGTTTTTAAAATTTATAGTGTAAAATTTATAGTTTTTAAAGTTTATAGTTTTATAGTTAAAATTTATAGTTTTAAAATTTATAGTTTAAGTTTAAAGGTAAATTGCATTTATTTTTTATTTATTTGAGGCATAAATTTATTATCAACTCATTACTACATTGTTTGCTAGGCATAGTGTCAATCAAGTGGACTCATTCATCTTTCCACGATCTTATAAAGTATAAGAGGTCATCATCATTAAAAAAATACTGAAAAAGAGACTCCGATTAAAGTTTGTAAAAATTATGATGATAATATTTCTGCTTAGTAGATAAAGGCACTTGAGGCTAACCCAGCAGCCTGAGTTCAATGCAGGGACCGGACCTCACATGGGGAAAGGAAACAACTGACTGCTGTAAGCTGTCCTCTGCCCTCCACGAGCTTGCCTTGGATACGCATAGCACCATTTTTCCAAAACAACTATATGTAAACATATTAGTTAAAATATAGAATATGTAAGGGCTGTTGGCTGCATCGTGGCTAATGATTTATTTCAATTATGATAATGCCTCATTATATTTGAAACTGATAAGAATTTAAAGTATCTTTGTTTAACTTGTGTAACTGCAATCATGAAAGAAGTTATACTCTGTCCTTCACTTAACAAAATTCTATGGGTTTTGTTTGTTTGATTGTTTTTTGTCTTTTGTTTTATTTTTAACTTTACAATACACCACTGCCTCGTGCGTCCAGTGCTCTACTTTATGCTTGGAGCGTTGATTATTTCTCCTGGTCACCTGGTGTGGGATAATCCTCTCATGATACCACAGGGGCTGAGAGTCACAGTTGTCAGTTATCCATGCCTTCACCAGGATAAAAAAAAATTCATTCTATGATATACTGTGCTTTGAAGCTACAATGGTGCTTGGTAAATAATATGCATCCTGTGTCTTGCATTCATTCTTCATATGCAGTATTTTCCACTTAGGGTGGATTTATTTGGGCATAAACCAAGAACACATTTAGAAATGTTGACGTATAATTAAATTGCAAACTTCAGTAGTTTTTGTTTTTCAAAGGATTTTATTTATTTATTTTAATTATTTTATTTTCGAGATTATCATATAATTATGCCATTTCCCCTTCTGTTTCCTCTCTCCAAACAAACCCACATACCCTTATATAGTTCTCTCTATAATTCATAACCTCTTTTTTCATTCACTGATGCTACAAAACCATACACGCATATTCTTAACTACTTACATCCAGCCTGCTCATGCTGCAAATACTCCTTGTGTATATGTTTTCATGATTGACCAGTTAGTATTGTATAACTAATTGGTGTTTTTCAATGAAGACTACTTCTCTCACACTTAGGATCCCTTAGTTGTCTGCAATTGTGTTTTGATTTTGTGTGTGGTGTGTGTGTGTGTGTGTGTGTGTGTGTGTGTGTGTGTGTGTGTGTAGGGTTGAGGCCTTCTGATCACTCTCTTTGCTACTTTGGAATGTCTTTTTTGTTGTCCTTTTTTATCTCATGCTTATGCAGTCATATTGGTGATATTTTATGGGTCTAATTTTTAACATTACTAGGAGACACAATCTCTCAGGAAACTTCCTCATCTTATGGCTCTTAGAAACTCTCCCCATGCTTTGTCAATGATCCTTGAGCCTTAGACCTTATAGATATGTCACTGGGACTGGGAAATATGCAACAATCCTACCCACTGATGATGCCTGTTAAGCACAAGAATGGCTACAGGACTAACATCTGTGAGCATATGACAGTGGCATACATACCACTGTGGTAACCAATGGATCTCCAGTTGGAAATAAGATCAGCTCAAAAAGAAAAAAAAAACATGCGTGACACTGGAAACCTAGACAAATATTTAGGGCTAGAGAAGTTATGGATCTCAGAAAATAACCTAAAACTGCTTGAGTAAACCAGTATTACCACAAACTATACTCTAAACATTTGCTTTTATTCTTAGAGATAATATAGTCCTCACACGGCACCAAGAAAATTTCTATTTGCAGCAGATGGAGACTATTGCAGGGAAAATTATGTTTCTTAGTCTATGTAATGCTTAAGTTAAATTTTCTTAAAGATTACATTTTAACAATTAGTTTTTTGACATCTTAAGCTGTTCTGGAAATCATATCATAAATCAGGGTTGTGTGAATTCCAGATTTTCCCACTGAAGCCTCCTATATGGTAGTAGTACAGGCTTTTACAGCCATGGTGATCGTGAAAATGCTTTCTTTAAATAATTTTGGTGCTTTTTGGTTTTTGAAAATGAACAAAATCTGCAAATATGGTACTTAAAACACCAAAGAAACAAATGTGTGTTATTAAAATCATCCTTTGCTGTAAATGTGCATCCATAAAATGTATCAAATATCACTTGTTTAGGAAATAACTTTTAGTTTTATACTGTCAGAGAAAAAATTTGATTTTACTATTTTGTATTTTTTACTGTAGTAATGATATTTTAATAGCAACTTTTAATGCCGAGTAATGTACCAGCAAGCACCTTTCAAGTCATCTATAAATTCAATATTAATTTCTCTTCCCCAGAAAGAATATTTCATATGGACAGAAAAGCTGTGCCTTCTCTGCCATGATAATCATGCTCCTGTTAATAGCGCATAAGGATCAAGTCTGGGCTTGAGGGTTTCCTCCACAAAGACTTCTACTTATGGGTTTAATGAAATTCCAATCACCTTATGTGGTGACACTCTAAGTTGATCATCACTGTCCAAACATTGCTTTTCCTGCATGTTTGTTTTTGGTAATTAGTCTGATTTGATTCAATGCAGGATAAAATGGCAAACATATGCAAATTTAGTCTTGAGGGAATAGAATCAAGATTAGTAGTGTTCATGACTCTGGATGGCCTGTTTAGGGACAGCTTCTAGCTACTAGAAAGCATAGAGAAGCTACCCTAGGATCTTTTCTTCTCAAGCAAACATTATGATTTCTTGCTTTTTTTCATGATTTGTATCTAGATTAGGTTCATAGCTATTGCACCACCTCTACAAAGTAAATGAAAATCAGTATGTCTCTCAGACTTAATGTTGAGTGTTAATATTATCATGAATATTAATAAGTGCACAGTGTTCTGTGGTCACAACTGTATGACAGGACATATTCCTGAAACGCCAATCATAGTAGCAATCCCCCTCAAAACTAAACTCTCTGAGAACTAATCAACTTCATGCAGCTATAATTTTTCTTTTCTAGAATGATAGAAAAGCATATGCATAACGTGCTTCATTCCTCTTTGACAAATGTTCAAGAATTAACCAGGGACTTGACATAGTTATAGATACTCCTTTATAACAATTGCTTTAATTTTTTTTCCATTGTAATCTGTAAATTTTTGGCTCTTGGATGTCTTTTTCAAAACTGCTAACAAAAAAAGACTAAGGTAATAGTAAATAAAATTGTTTAATTAATTACAGTTATACTGGTTAAAGTTGTAAGTAGATGTATTATTTACAAACTAAAGAAAACACATGTAAGTTATAGTTTAATTCAACATAATTTTTTACTGTTAGTCTTTTATAGTAGACTATTTCATTACTTTTGAGCTGCTGATGAATTTAATTTTACCATGATAACTTACTATTAAATTTATCAAAAATATGCTAATGAAAGCTAGTAAAACTCCCTGAAAATTGGTCACAGGAAATTAGCATAGTATGGGCTATGCATTCATATTATGGCTTCAGATTTTCCAGCCATCTTGAAGTATTCTGAAATCTACCATGTTGGGAAATAGTGAAGCAGTTGTATGACAAGTTGGACAAGTATTGCTCTTCCCCTTCAGAGTTCTAGAACAACTAGGACAAGGTAAAGGATTTCCAAGTGCACAGATTCTCAAATCTCACTTTTCATTAGAATATGAAGATACCTCTACACATATGTGTATCTGCACGCACATGGATAGTTTTTTAAATGTTGTACTTCCTTTCTTGAATATCCCGTAGCTTCCAAAATTATTTTTCAAGCTGGGGATCAAGTCCTTATGGAGTCATTTTGTCTCCAGGTTGTGAAGTCAGTATCACACATATTTGAAGAAGTGTTGAAAGATAGAAGCTTTTTTTTTTTTAAAAAAAAGATGGGCATTGAACTAGTCTCTTCCTATTTTTGTGACTTAAGCATGTTTCATACGCCTTCATAACATTTCTGAAGAACTGACAAATAGTGTGAGATTAAAAAAAATGTTGATTTTCATTCCTTAGAAGAAGAAAATAATCCTCCAGATCAAATGGCAAGGTTCCCATTGTGAAACTCCGAGAGGCAATGGATTCCACAGTTAGTCACAAATGCAGTAAGCTTCATTACTTTCCTTGCTTCTCCTCTGGTGACAGCAGGCACAGTGCCAGTTCTTACAGGCACATAGTATGCAATAACTAGAATCAGGTCAGTTCTAAGGTATCTTGGCTTTGAATCAGAGCAACCAAGGGTTAACTTACAAGTGCTGCAATTTTAATGTGTGACTATCTCCAGATTATAGTTCCCTCCTATAAGAAAGAACAGTGATAAACTCCTCACAAGAAATAAATAAGATACTGTTTAGCTGTGTAATCTACTGCTAATTATTTAATGCATTCTGATACACAGTAGTTACTTATCATCTCAATATCAATGTAGTTCATACTCCTAGTCTTAGGCTATGAAATTCACAAGAAAGAATCAGTAAACATTTTGTATTTGCCTAGTGATTATTCCAATTTTTGTGGAAGATACACACAGATGTGTTAATGGAACAAACATAAAATTCCCTTCTCTGGTCCTATTCTACAGCTGACTTTTTTTGTTCTGTTTCCTCAGTTTTGTTTTCAAATCCTGATAACTATTGTCAATGAGTCTGCAGACTTCCTTCTCACTGTCTGAGTCGCCGTGCCTCTCTGCTTTATTGGAGCAGATGCTGAAACATCATCCATGATGTCATCTAGTAGCACTCGTGTCACACACCTGAACCAAAGCTTAGCTCCCCCTCTGAAAACACCCCTGGAAACACTCATGCTTTTTCATGAGCAACTCCATCAGCATTGGATAACTGAGGGCCTGGGTGAACCCTCTTGGTGGGGTTCTAATCAATAGGACACCAATATATTGGTTTAGAATATTGCATTTTTCATATGTAGGAGAGAGAGAGAGAGAGAGAGAGAGAGAGAGAGAGAGAGAGAGAGAGAGAATTGTATGTACCTTGAAAGATACTTTGACATGCAGATGCAGTAGTTTCAGGATTTCCAAATCTAAAGCCTGGAGAGATGCTCAGTGTTTAAAAGCAAACCCTGCTTTTGAAAAGGACCTCAGTTTGGTCTGCAGCATCCAATAATGACAGCTCACATCTGCCTGTAACTCCAGCTTCAGGGAACTGATGTTATCTTCTAGTCTAAATGGGCATTGTCACTCATTTTCATATGCACACAATTAAAAACAGATACTGAACGTTTAAAAAATTTTCAAATCTAATACTCATTTTTATTAGACAATCATTTAAAATACACATGTGACTCATATGACTATATGTATATTATCAGAAATGGTCCTATTATAATCTCAAAATAAAATATAAACTAGCTAAAAATAGTTTTTAAATTATATATAATTCCTGTGATATAAAATTAAATGTAAAATTAATCTGAAATGCAATGTGACATTTTAATATAAATTCCTTCGATGCGACTAAATAAGAAAATTCACTGAAAGATACTAGCAAAGTTTCATAGCTCACAAGTTGGTTTAAGAAAGATAAAAGTGGGGAACCGGACGCGCACGGCAGCGGCGGCCGGAACCGGACGCGCATGGCGGGCGACGTAGCTGGCGCAGCGGCCGGGACCGGCGGGTACTGACACAGTGGCAGACAACGCAGGCGACAGGGACCAGTGCAACACCAAGAGCAGATCGCCCCAGGACAATTAAATCAAAGAGGTAGGCCTTTGGTTGGCGAGGTCCCTGGCAAACGGGGAACCTGGTTCTTTTCCTGAAGACCCGTCTGAGGGGTGAGAGGGATCTTGGCCCCTGGCAGGAGCCAGGAAACAGAACAAGGGAATTTTGCAAGAGGAGCCTCTGGCCAGCAGGGAAACCTGATCTGGTTTTAAAAGACCAATTAGA
>NW_026067904.1:15387433-15460334 GCF_014885135.2 Alexandromys fortis
CTTTAATAAATAAATAAATTAATTAAAAAAAAAGAAAGATAAAAGTGAAAAAAATCAGAAGATGTCTTTACAGAAATATGGAATTAAAGGATAATAAATAATAGTAGTATTAAATAAATGAGCCAGATTTTGTTCTTTTGTTTAGGTACTACATGGTTAAAATAAGGATTTAACTTTCCTTGGCATACTCTAATATGTTAAGGAGAATTAGATAATGGGAATGAAGACAATGAAGAAAGTGTTTCAAACAGCATAGACCAGACAGGATAAATTCAAATTAATTTTTTGTGTTTATACATGAGACTAGGGTTTACTAAAGGTTTACAGAACTCAAACCGGATCCTATTATTTGTTAAGAAACATGGGAAGTTGCTACAACAAAGATTTGAGCATAACGGCTTCAATACAGTAGATTCTTCTCCTCGCCATTCAGTGTAAAGATGAGTGTCTCAGGGGAAATGTTAAGGCTCAACTCAGGACATGTGCCACGATTCAGTGCGGTTTTCATTTCGTAGCACCAACAAGGCTAAGGCACATGGCTGGCAAGACTAGGAAGGATCCAGGGGACCAAAATAAACCAAGAAGAAGCCGAAATCTCTGAGACAAAACCCTACGTTCACATCCACATTGAGGAATGATTCAGTTTATATAATTTACAAAAAGGCCCTAGGGGACCAAAGGAGCTAGATGGAAATCAAGTAGGAGATGAATGACAAGGGCAGAGGTGCTTTAGAGTATGTAGGCTAAACTCAGGAGATCAGCATGGAAAGCAACCGACAAAGTCTCTACATAAAGATAATTTTGTGGATTTTTTTATAGTTTATGCATATTTAATTATATCATCTTTGTTAAACAATTTCAATGAGATCTTTGCATTTCAGGTGTCCCTGATAATTTAACGCAATTTAGATCTCCCATTTTTAAACAATTAATAAACCTCTATTTCTCTCTTATGTATTTGTAATTGGCGTTTAGCCTTTTGGTCACAACACTACTTCATAAAGACACCTATATTCCCATTATCTAATATCTAATACATAAAGAAAACACTACGACACTACATTAGTTTTCTTCCAAGGAGCGGTTGTGCAAGTTTTAATTCTGTGCAAAATCTAGCATAATTGGGCGCATTAAATAATGCTCTGTTTCAAAGTCATTTTTAAATTAAATCTGTCTGAGTTATGGGCTAATGTGTTTTATATACACTTCAAATGGATTATTCATCCAAACTGATATTACACGGTCATACATATTTCTACATTTAAGCATTATACCTTTTAAGTAGCACGTGAACAGGAGAAATATTTTTTTCTTTTTCTTTTGTATTTGTGAACTTAACTTTTCATAACTACAGCAGATATAGGAGTTTATTTGGTGAGCAAGTTTTTTTTAATATGATTACTATTAAGTTTCTTGATACTCAGCTTGCTTTTCTCATCCCTGCAAAGACATCATTTGTAATTTCAAATCGACATTAAGAACAAGAGTCATCATTTCCTAACATTTCAATTTAATTTAAATTCTATATGATTAACTGAAATAATCCCCATTAGAAACAAAAATACCTAACAATCACTTTATAATGAATTATTTATTATGCCCTTATTATATTTTCACAGTTTAAGAAATGTATCCACTATTCAATAGGCTACATTAATCAAGGCTATCACTGGTAACAATTTATAGCTATTTTGTGAAGCCCTTAACTAAAACCACTGGTGGTTAACTGAGATTAATGGATATTGAAACAAACACTAAATGCCTGTTGAGTGTGTCTTTCAAACCTCCTCAGTGATTCTTCATACTTAGCAACACATCTGTTGAATAAATAATATTGTAGGGAGGACTTTTTATATAAACTGATACACAAAGGTTATAAAAGTTATTGTCTGCTTTATAATCACTGTTAGTGTTTCAGTTCTTATCTTCTAAGAAGCATATGGGAAAACAATGTTATGCACTCAGAAAATGTGTTAGAAAAATGACTATGGAGCATGAAGAAGGAACAGAGACAAGGACTTTCATCTTGAGAGCAGGAAGCATGGAAGGGCTTGAGGGAAGGCAACTAGGAGGTGCTGGAGGGAGGCTAGGGAGGCAGGGAGGGATGTAATTCTATTTGAATAAAATCGTTTAAGATGCAAAACAAACAAAGACAGGGACTGCCTTCCAAACCACAATGACTCTTACAGATGTGAAAGAGGAAGGCAAAGATGAAATTCTAAAGGCTGAAGGACACCAGACTACAGATGTGAAATCCCAGTGGGAGGTCCTGGCTGAAGACATCTGCAAATAGTGTCTTTTGACCATCAGAACAACTGTGGTAGTGCCTTGGTTATGGTCTGTTAATGACAGAACCCCTTGTCAGTTCGAGATACCAGCACGAATTCAGTGACAGGTCATAAAGCAGAAAGACACAGCTGAGCCTGGAAATGTGAACTGCTCGTCGGAGTTGATCCAACAGCTGACCACCATGTTCACGCTGCAGTAATTCTGAAAGCCATGTTTTCTCTATGACGTTAATTGTTTATCTTCAAGCAGAATTTTTCTTTGTTATGGAGGATATTTTAATTCACTTCTAAATGGTCTTCCTTTCTTTGTTTCAACACTGTTCATTAGCTAAGATTCAGAAGTCATCCAAAGTTCTTTGGTTAAATTAGAATATCAATTCTGGTTTGAACATATAATGGAATATTCTTCAATCTTTAATGGAAATTGTGACTTGTTAAATATTTATATACAAAGTATGTAAGACTAAAGGGTATTATGCTGTGAAAAGTTAGTCAGGCACAGAAAAATAAAAGAATACTATATAATTTTGTTTGTATAGAGTAGGTGTTTTTTTTTTTAATCAAATGAATAGGATAAAAATACAGGTTAATGGTTAACCAGGGGTGACCAATAAGAATAACGGAATAAAATTTAGTTGCAATAAATTATTACAAAGTTCTTTATAGAAGCATGTGTTTCTAACATCTTAGAGTAATACAATTAACAAATGGTAGATAGTATTTAAGGTTTTAACTTCAAAGTTTATGTTCCTCTATTAAATGCTGCAAAGGTATTCAAGTGACAGTCATTTGAGGATGACTGGTGGCAGTTCTTCCAACTTAAAAACATAGCTGAGTGTTTTCTGATCGTCATCTTGGAAGGCTGATGAAATTGGAAAAAGTAGAAGTTTAGTGTTTTCCTTAAATGCACTCAGAACAGCGCATTCTACCTAATCATACTCTTTTGGTGAAATCTTAATTGCATGCACATGTGTGTGCATGTGGTGACTTCCCTTAACACGACAAAAGGGAGCAGAGCCTTTCGCACACACAGCTTACCTCCCATGAAGCTTCTGACACTGAGTACAGTGGCATTTTCTTTAGATTGCAAAGTCACAAGGACTTTTCCCCATTATTCCAAACTGGGAATATGGAAATTACAGTTTGGCTTTGGCTCTAGAATATTGTTTCTTACAGTGAGAGCCAATATCCATTAAAATTGTACCTCCTGGAGAACCTGTTAAAATTGCAGATGTGGGCTTCCTGCTGACTTACTGGAGTAGCTCCTTTAGGGCACTTTGTGTAACTCTTCCTTTCCAACTGACAGTTGCTCCTGAAGGGAGGAAGGAAGTTCAGAAACTCGAACACTAAAGGAACACACAAACTCAGGAAGCTCATCAAATTTACCAAGCTCAGAAAACTCAAATAGTTACGCAATTCATGAGTCTACTTGCTAAGTTATCAACACAATTTATAATACAGAGGCGACCCCTTCTAATAGATGTGCCTGCCTGTTGGGTAGGATTTCCAGAGAGGCGGGATTTCTGATCTATCAAGCCACTCTGAAGTGGGCTTTAAGAGGACAATGGCACCTTTCACTTATGTCCTTGTGAGTTATTGCAAAATAGACTTGCCTGGAACTGCTTCTTGGATATGTCTGTCATTAATTCCTGTTTGAAATAAGTAGATATTTATTTAGGTTTCCCCATGGAAAGTCTTGCAGCACGACCTGATTCTTTTTGTAAAAATATACTTTCTTTCCATTACTTTTGGTTTTCTGTAATTAGGCGTGTCTGTATGTAGGATGTGCACATTAGTGCAGGTGTCAGAGGAAGCTAGGCATATCAGATTTTCTTGGGCATAAAATCATGAGCCACATGACCTGGGTGCTGGGAATGAGTCTCAGGTCCTGAGCAAGTGCACACTCCCTTAACAACTGGGCCATCATTCTGGTGTCAAATTTTCTTTCTTACCAAGTAAACTGGGTGAATGTTAAATGAATTTGAGAATTTGCTGTCACAAAAATCAAAGGTGGCATTTTATCTGAGTCATCATTGACCATCAAAACCACTTTTTCCATGACTGCTGCTAGTTTTTCTTTAATGTAGTCAAATTGAACAAGTTTGAATGAACAAAACCCCAAACTCACATTGGCTCTTTTTGCATATTTCATGAACTTCCTTTCTAAATGACTTTGCAATCTTTCAGATCACTGAAGAGTTCTGTACTAGTTATTATTATTAACTATTTTAGCAACTATGTCTCCTCCTACTCAAATCACAATGGTGTGCATTATATGACTATCAAAAATAGTAATTGCATTTGAGATTGGTAGTAAGTTACCTTCTATTAAGAGGAACTCTTGATTTTTGTCAATAATCATTCATTCATTTTTGAATGATCATAAATTTATTATTTGACCATAGTTCAAGTTTTTGTTTAAGTATCTTATAAAAGATGATTGGACCCTATTCTAAAATAAACTTTAATAAGCTTCTAATTTATTAAATTTTAGCAAAATTATCTCATATATTTTGATACTTTAGTCATAGCATAAACATTCAAATGTACTTTGTTATTTTTTTCCAGCAAATACTAAAGATGTTGTAAGAACAGGTGATCATTTACTGCTGTAATAGCATATATTCCTTGGTCCCCCAATAATTTCATTTATTTCCATTTAAATTCCTGCTTTCAAAACTGCTATTCCTGATTTGAAAGCATTTTCTTAACATTTGTGATCTGTCTGCAACTCTTTCATTTTACACTAAGCTAGAGAAAGATTAAACTTTTTATATTTAATAGAAATATCAAGCATTTTGTAAACTTGATGTGATCTTCTTTACTTTGGATGTTTTTTATACACCTAAGGTCAGCCAGCTTCATAGCTCAGATTCTGCTGTGAGTTGGATCTGTGTGAATTAACATGGGATTAAAGAGGTCATCCTGAGTACCTGCTCCTGGCTCCTTTGCTGTTTTTATTAACTGCATACTGATTTTAAGGGATTTTATAAATACTAATTCATTTTCCTCTGTCTTTCTAATGTTCTCACCAGATTTTCTCGACATAATTTTTACCAATGCTGACTTCCATAATGACTTCTTTTTCCTGTAAACACACTTGATTCATTCAGGAAGAAGAGTTGCAAAAGCAGATTGGTGTTCAGTGCTTACAAGAATAAAGGGAACTAAAGAATGAATTCCACACATTTCATTAGAGAAAATCAATGAACTGAAGCTTAGCCAATAGCCATGTTGATTTCTGAGTTCTGATGTTAGAATCAATCACTGATCTGACATGGAGCCAGGCACAGTGAATGTTCCCATTCATTATTTATACACAGAAAGCACAATCACATACTTAGATGAATTTGCCTGTGACCCAGTAACAGAAGTCAAACTTGCAGTTCCAAAGCAATATAGTAGGCAATTCCAAATGGATTACTGTGGTCTTACTTTATCCCACATCTGTAATTAGCACTGGGTAGTTTGACTGATAATCCATTCATATTTTTAAGGATCATTTTGTTTAATGGTGAGTGTGAAGTATAAACTTTAGGATTATGCAGTTTTGGGCTTTGGTTAAAGGACAGAAAGACATACATAATTACCAAGGGTGTGTTGTTACTAAATTTCCTTGAATTTTAATCTAAGAAGTACTGATGTGTACTACTGATATTGATGGACCTAAGATCAAGCATAATTTTCATTTTTAGCAGAATTGTTGTCATCATTTGAAGCAAAAGTCCAGAAACAGTGTCTTTTGTCTATGCCATGAGAGATGGATGAATGCAAAGCCTTGTAGTGTCATGTATAAGCTATCCAAAGTTAATCATATTACAGAGAGTCTAAGACCCATGAAATGATATCATCTATGCAATATGATATAATAAGGATTCAAGAAATGTAAACAGAAAAACCTAGCCTGAAAGATCAGGCTGAACAACTACTGAGTTCTTTCTAGAGATAGGATATTTACCTAACATTAAGCTTGGTTAGGACAGGAAAGCTTTATTTGTATAGATGCTGGAAAAGATGAGGGTGATAATTACAAGGGCAAGATTCTTTTGTAAAGTCCCGAGTTATGTGCTTCATGTTTGACCTAGATTATCCTCTTCCACAGTAGTATTGCTATCTGCTACCGGGGGATACTTGAATAGAGCGTGCGGAGACTGAAGCTCCATGAAAATGGCCCAGAGGACCTGGCAAGGTCATCGTTCAATCAATAATGAGACTGCAGTATCTTCTCTATGATTCAAACCAAGAAGAATTTGTATGTCTGATTTTATCTTGCAATATCCCAGTAAAGTAAAAGATAAAAAGGCAAGAGTATGGATCAATTGATTAACATGTAGGAGGTCCTGGTTCTGAGTCTTAACCATGAAAAAAAAAAACCAGACATCTTGACATGTGCCTAAAATATTAGCTACTTGGAAGTAGACGCAGGAAGATTAAAAGTTCAAGTGCTCTCTTAGCTATTTGAAAGTCTAGGCAATATTAGTTACATGAGACATGGTCTCAAAATATAAATGAGGGAAGCAGAAAGGAAGAAAGGGAGAGAGGAAAATAAAGGAAAGAATCAAGGGAAGGAGGAAGAGATGAGGAAATAAGGGAGGGAATAAAGAAATTGAAACCACGGGGGGGGGGACTCAAAAGTTCTTGTGTTTGCTTTGAAATTTTTCTATCATGAATTCTCCATGAAAACTGTTAAAATATTCATTTGGATTATTTATTTCTTCTTTACATATGTTTGCTAATGGCATCAATTAATTTGTTTAGGCATTATCCAGTATTTGCCTGGGAGTTCTCATTCTATGATGACTTACTGACTTTGTGTGTGTGTGTGTGTGTGTGTGTGTGTGTGTGTGAGTGTGTGTACTTGTGCATGTATATAGGTTGTTTGAGAGAGTAGACACAAATGCACATACACAGAATCAATTACATGATGTTAGATAGGAATAAAGTTGAAGCACAATTACTTTTTTGGCCAAGGGTTTATTTGGAGAGTGAAACTGTTTATAGATAAAAAGGCGTATTTATGTTACACACACACAGATAGAGATATATATGCATATAAAAGGGTGGGTATAAACCTTATGAAGAGCATAGACCCCATGAGTGGAGCTCTCATACATTTTTAAAGCTAAAACGTGACTAATCATAAAACAACTACAATGTCAGTTTCCTTACAAAGTGTAAACATGACACTTTCTAATGAATTGTCAAACAATTGTAGACGTTAGCACACATTCTGTCTTTAGCCCTAACATATGTGCTTAACCATAGACAAAAGCAATTAATGTAGAAAAAAATCAGATTTTTATCTCTTTAAAATTTCAACTCTGACAGTTCTGCAGATGAAGAGCTGCCTTAGATCTAATGAGCACCATCCCCATATGTTTTAGGATCTTATTTGCTACAAAATCTAATTAAGCCATGTGAAAAAAAAATTAGTCTCTGTAAAATTACACATCTAAGAGAAATGACAGGTTTTTGATAGTGCCAGCATATATCAACATAGGAGCAAACTGAAGTCACAGGATTGTGGTATTCTGTGCTATGACAGTACCAAATGACTTAGGTACTTCTGTCACTTTGGATAACCTGCACACAATTTTGTTTTCTAGGGTAACTAAATAAATGGCTGCTGGTCTTTTAAATTTGAGAATATTTTGATCATGATGAGAACATGACTTCAGTAGAATGGGCTTGAGAGGAAGATATCAGACCTGGCAAAAATCTCAGTATAAAGTAATGTTGAAGTTGAGATTTTTGAAAAGCAAAATAATGACAATAAATTAGCATAGAAATTACTCAATCCGTCTTTATAATTTAGGTCAAATTGATTTCATATTATTTCTTACATATCTGTAAACTATTTTAATTGATGTTTATTTATATTTCCAATTATATTTTAACATTGAGTAACTATAGCTTGCTGTGCTTATTTCTACAAAGCAAGACAGGTATTAATGAGGAAGAAATTTTAAAAGTAACCAGAAAAACCATGCTTTTAAGCAATAGACATGAAGTGTTTTAGCCTTCACTCTTGTCCTGAGGTAGAAATTCCACCAGCAGGCATTTTTTATCATAATTATTATGCTTTTTAAATGTCCCCATCAATAGCTACTTCATTTGGAACTCAAAATCTTGCTATAGCTTTGGATAGCTTGCCTTCACTGAAAAGCAAGATAAAAGTTACTAGGGCTGTGTTGGGTTTCAGGCAGAGGATTCCAACCATGCTCAACTGTCACAACCTTTTTTGCCTCTCCCTTCACAGTGGCTATTAAAGAAATGAAAGGCATTTTGTTGTGACTTCTCTGAGTCTGTAATTCTTATTTCTCCAGAAGAAGTTTGTCAAGTTTCCCAGGCAACTAGACCTAAGCAATCAGGGGCCATTGGTGATACATCCCATATGATGGACACATAGTAATTACAGGGCTAAATCTTTTAGCTTCCCACTGTCATTTCAGATTTGGAGACAAGTTGGCAGCAAGCATACACTGTGGGATTCTCATTAAATCAATGGAATGCAACCTCCCTCTTCTTTCTGAAAACCTAAAACAGGGGCTCCCTCTCCATTCTGTGTCTGAACTCTCCTCAGAAGGCCCCCAGCATCCTGCCTGATCATGGTGTTGAAAACTCCTAGAATAAATCTGCTACCCCAAATCATAATCCCATTCAATGTTCCTTTCAAAGCCAAACCTTGCATGTTCCTGATGTGGGAAGTACTACTGTATATGTTTTATTGGTTGATAAATAAAGCAGTTTTAACCAATGGCTTAGTAGAGTAAAGCCAGATGAGAAATCCAAACACACACACACACATATCTATATCTATATCATCTATATCTATATCTATATCTATATCTATTCTATTTATATATCTATCCATCCATCTATCATATGTATATGTGTATATATATATATATATATATATATATATATAGAGAGAGAGAGAGAGAGAGAGAGGAGAGTAGGTAGAGTCAAAGAGATGCCATATAGTTGCCAAAGAAGAATGACACTATCACCAAAACCTTTCTGGTAAGCCACAGCGTCATGGTGTTATACAAATTAAAAGAAATGGGTTAATTTAAGATATCACAGTTAGGTAGGAATACACCCAAGTTGTTGGCCAATCAGTGTTGTAATTACTATAGCTTCTGTGTGATTATTCGGGTTTGGGTGACCAGAAATGAACGAGCAGTCTTTGATTACAGGCTGTGGCAGCTCCTCTGCCCTTTCATTGATCAGCAGACTTCCCAGTGAATACCGTGGGCTAGTGAAGAGTCATAGGGTCAGATTGTAGCTTCTAGAGAAGATTAGAGATGTAAGGAGATGAAGAGATGTATCAATATAGCTGATAATGGGATTTTATCAGCAGACCAGGAGAGAAAAATGTCAAGAGACTAACTATATTTGACAAATTCATATTCGCTTTTGAAAGTGAAACGTTAAAGATAGTAGGATAATTATAACTTCCTTCAGTTAACAACGAGAATTAAACCTTATTCTTTTCTAATTTCTATTTAAAGTATAATTTTTGAAATTTTAGATTGCATATATTTTTAACTGTGCATATGTTTTATTTGCACTCTTGCTTTATTATTTGCGTCTTGTTTAATAGAACTTTTGTGTCTAATTATGAACAGGAAGCTTTAGGCATAGGGATGACTCACTAGGAGAACTTCCACTGTGAAGAAGTTCCCTCAGCATTTGCTTTGGGATTCTAATTTCTTTGACCTATTTCTAGCATTATTTGAAAATTATTTTACAGGGCTAGAGAGGTGGCTCTTGCTTCTCTTGGAGAGAAGAAAAAATCTGTAAGTACATGTGAAAGCCTTTGCTGCATGCATATACACATATACCCACTAAAAAATAAATCTCGAAAAAATTACTTTCCTTTCCTAGAAAACATGTTCAATTTTCTCATAAGCTGAAGTACCCCCTTTTTACTTTCATTGTTACTGTACATTAATTTTCTTAATTAAAACAATCATTCTATGCAGATATTATAAAGATGATAACCAAGAATGTGTATTTATCATTACAGATAGAAATTTCTTCACAATACTCCATGTTTTCTTACCTGGTAATATTTCACAAGTTCATATATTATTTTTCATAGCAAGGTCCAATACTAGTTACATAGCTAGACATGAATATGAATAACACACAGTTTTCAAAACAATCTAAAGAATGGAAGAGAAAGACTTGAGTCCCATAAATTGCTTACATTATCATTAAAACTTTTTATAAAAATTTTTTATATAACTGTAATAGTCACTAGAAAAAGCTCATATGATCAAAATACAGTGCATTTCAAGGAAAGTAGAAGGTACTGGAGAAAGTCAGAAGAATGCTGGTGAGTTATGGGAAAGCAGGGTTGGTGAGAGTGGAGGGAGTTCCCCAGAGCTACATTGTAACATGGCCTCTTCAGAAAACAAACTCCAATTCTTATCATGTGGTGAGTTGCAGAATAAATTATACATGCTACTTCAAAACTCATAGGGAAAAATGCTAGGAACAACAATAACAGAACAATTAAAAACAAGAATTTGGGTTTGCAATAAGACAGTCAAAGTAAACAGCAACCGAAAGGAAAAAATGAAGTTAGATTTAAATAAAGCAGATTAGAATAAACAAACATAGTTCAATAAAGTTAAAAAATACCCCCACAAAACAAGAAAAAAAAAAGATGTTTTTAAGCCTTGCATGGTTGCAGAAACCTGTAGTCTTCATACTTGGGAGATGGAGGGAGAAGGACAGAAATTTTGAGTCCAGTGTCAGCTATGTGCCAGGCTTTAAGACAATGAGGGCTACATGAGACCTGTGCTTTAAAAACCAAGAAAAGCCAAATAAGAAAGAAAGAAAAATACCCAAACAAGCCACCTTCTATTTCCACTGCGTACAAGATGAACCACATTATTTTTCTAGATGAACATGTATAATCACAACTTCAATAAAAATATAATTTAGTGACTAAATCAGAAACATTGTTGTTAAGTAGATTCAGTTCGGTACTCCCCAAACATCGCCAAGTTCACACACTCATTTTCCTAAATATAGACAATATGTCAGCAGCAGAACCAAAGTGAAAACCCAACTGGCATTTCAATGTCTACACATTGTAGAGGCCTAGGAGACTCAGTGTGCAATTTGTATATTTCTACATTTATTTTTTGTTCTTATATATACAACATTGCAAAATATCACAATTCTAATTAATGTTGAATATATGCAGACAGAAAAGGCCATTAATAGAATGGCCTGTCACCAGCACTGAAAACAGATTTTAGCACCTGAGACTCGTTTTTAATTGATCCCTTAGGGGACGTGAAATGAGCAGTTACTTACCTGCCTCAAATGAATGCCTTACTTTTCCCTGTCCCCTCCACCGTTAATACTTCTATTGTGATCACTAATGTCTCCAGTTTCATTTACTTATTAGATCTGGCTGTTAACTCACCACGAGCAATAATTTCTGAGCACATGAATACAGAATGGAAATTGCTTAATTACTGAAGTTTTATTTGTGCTTTATTTATAAATGTTTGACTGGCTAAGGCAGAGAGTAAAATGACCTTGGAATTTCTTTTCACAAGTGCAGTGTTTTGCTGGGTTGTGATTGCCTCAGACATTTTGTGGCATCATGTGGAACAGGTTGGTAAGTTGTCTTTTAAAATAATGACAGCTGAAGATAAGGTGAGTCAGTGTGGTCACTTTGCCCAGACTTCCCTATTGCTTGCTGCTCTGTGCATAAGCAATAGCTGGTGAATTCAAAGTGCTGAAGTGAAAAGCTTGTTTTGTTTGTGTTCTGCACTGAGAATGGGTCTGGGGTCTTGGACCTGTTAGGTGAGTGTTCTGTCATGCATCTTTATACCACACAGCCCTGCTTTTGGGTTTCTCAGGGCAAAATGAGTGTAATTTATTTTTACTAATTCTGCATCTGGCAAATTGGTAAAGATATCCTGTTATACTGAATTTCATATTTATTTTTAGTCACATTTTATTTTATCTAATGTATATGAAGCCTTTTTGCCATATCATTCTTTTGTTAGCCATTACTATAATGCTGCTCAGTGAAACCTACATCTCTCATATGGTGGTTTCTAGAGTGTGTTTAAGGAAAGAATTGACAATAGCAGTCTTGACTGAGTTTTCTGTCCTGCCCAGTTCCTACCATCATTAAGTCCCAAAGAAATCACGTAGAGGTCTACATTAGTTATAAACTGATTGGCCCATTAGCTCAGGCTTCTTATTAACTCTTATAACTTATATTAGCCCATTATTCTTGTCTATATTAGCCACATAGCTCAGTACCTTATTCAGCGAGGCAGTCTCATCTTGGTTCTTCTGTGGCTGGGTCATGACTGCAGACTAATACTTCCTTCTTTCCAGAATTCTCCTGTTCTCATTGACCCGCCTCTAATTCCTGTGTGGTTGTCCCACCTATATTTCCTGCCTGACTACTGGCCAAACAGCATTTATTTAAATATAATTGACAGAATACAGACCATTGTCCCACATCATGGCAGGAATGTGAAAACATTTAGAAAAAAAATGAAAATTAAATGTAGCAATCATCAATAGTTCCTTAGCTCTCAAATAATACTTATTTTAACAAATCAGTTCACTATCTGAAAAGAAAAGCATTTTAGATTTACATACAACGATCAAGTGGGAGCCCTTTTCAGACCATATATACAAAATTATTGGAGGCTATTGATGTGGGTCTAAAAACATGTCAATTGCCAATAAGAATGCACATTTATTAAAAAAAAATGGGCTTTCCAAAAAACATATTAAAGCAGCAAAGAATATAAAGAAAGATGATATTATGTGAGCAAATGGTAGTTTAAGCAAAGTATTCATCAAGACTAAGTGAAAAAACTAAACAGTGTTAAAATGTTTTCCAGTACAAGTTAATGCACAAGTCTATTGCATAGGGTTGGGGTACTTGCCACTTTAGGAGACTTTTAGTGACCGATGTACCTCAAGTGTGTACTCAAAGATGGAAACGTGAAGTCTGGTAGAATGAATTAAGCGTTTGCATTCAACTTTAATTACGAAGACATTGAGAAGATTCTTGCATCCAGATTCTTGCAGGAAGTGAGCAGGTTGGATATACAAGATCAAATAGTGGTCAATACTCAGATGTTTCTGAAAAATTGACAGAGTAAATGCAGATTAATCACCAGGACCAGATGGTGTCTACCCAGGGGCTTTGAGGAACTCGAGAGTGAAACAGACAGTTGGCCGTGCGCAGCCAGTCATTTCAAAGGAAAACTGTGGGAGAAGGAAGACAGGTTGCCTGCAAATTTAACTCCTTCAGGGAGAGTCCTGGGACAAACCATTTATCAACAATAAAGAATAATTATCACACACTTCAAAACTGTGCACTCCACTTCCTCAAAAGCATCGACAAAGCCCACTCACCTTTGAAATTGTGAGAAGTGAATGAATGTTTGTAAATTACACAAATAAAAGCTTTTGCTAAAGAAAATGTACACATTTGTGCGTGTCTTTGTGTCTCTCTCTCACCCAAGTGCTTCTGTGTGTCTGTCTATAAGCAGCAGAAGAAGATGTAAAGACTGAGACTGGAACTGGGTTCATCTTGTTTGTTTTTAGGGTTTACTTCACTGTTGCCAATATCAGAATGAGGTAATGGCTCTTCACACTTCACCTGTGTGGGAAAATGTGGAAAACGTAGAGGAGGCCTCTTGTCTCTTCAGATGACATGATGCTTGTCCAGGAGACATCTTTCACTAGAAGATGAAGTTGTAATTCTAATATTAAAATCCTTGCAGATCTTCTCAGGCATTACAGAATTTTCCACAGCCCTGAGACAGAGCAGGAGAAGGTCATCTCTCATCTGTGTTAGCCTTTGCCAATCTAGCTAATTGGTGTCAGGAGGTGAAACTGTGGCTATGGCAACTAAAGAAATAGAAAGTGTTTGAAAATTAAATGTATCGAGTCCCACACACTTTTATTGCCTTATTATATTCTTGTACTCCCTTTTCTCCTGTTTATATTTTGTGTCTTGAATAGGGGAATTAAATTGTGATGCCTGACACAATAATAAGAGCTCAGGTTTGTGGTTTTTGGTCTCTAGAACTGGCTTCAGTTATTCCCCACATCTTACCATATTTCCTTTTTATTGAAGCTATCAAGTGTCTGTTCATTTTGCCCAATTTTATCTTGATTAATTTTCTTCTTATTTTGCTGAAAAAAAAAAGAGAAATGCAAAGTGAATTTCTGCATTTTCCCATGAAAGCCCTATCAATGCACCTGTATTTGTACCAACGGGGACTGTTATCCCGCTATCACAATGGATAATATTTCTCTTCTACTCAGGTTTCCTTCCCACTTTCCTTCTGATGACATCCTATCTCTTACCTGTCTTCTTGGTTTCCACAGTGATACCATCTTTTTGTTCAGTATCCACCTTTCTGCTCAGTCAGCCCTACCCACATGTGGATGCACTGCCTATCCCTGTGCAAAAGGCAGACAAACTGACACCTCATAACAATAAAATCTCCAGTCACTACACCCCTGTTCAGGAAAACTCCCTACAGGTGTTGATATTGATGGGAACTACCGTTTTTCTTGTGTTCACTTCAATTAGTGATTGTTTCTTGCTAAAATAAATATTATTCTTATCAAAAGATCTAGATGTCTACATGTTTCTAAATTCATTAGTTATTCCCTATTCTATCCTAAAAGTGCCTTGACTTCTTTCTTTCTTTCTTTCTTTCTTTCTTTCTTTCTTTCTTTCTTTCTTTCTTTCTTTCTTTCTTCCTTCCTTCCTTCCTTCCCTCCTTTCTTTTCTTCTTTTTTTTTCTTTCTTTCTTTTTGTAAAAACATTTTGTTTTGAGCATTCTGTTTTGGGTTTTCTTCTATTTCACTGGTGGCTTCAGGTTGTCTTTGCTAAGAAACTTTTTTCTCACCTCCAACTGAGAAGAATTTAAATTTCAATCTCAAGTAGATGTCTGCTTGTCCATGTTTACTTTAGCATTAGTTCTAATAGACAAAACATAGAAACAAATCTATGTCAATTAAGAGAAGAATGACAGGAATATAGTGTCCAGACAGGTAAAATACTATATACAATATAAAGAAGATAATCACATGATTGTTACAACATGTTCTCCAGGGTTCTCTAGAAGAATAGAACCAACAGAATGAATATGTTTTAAAGGGGGGTATTTATTGGATTGGCTTCTAAGATATACTAGGAGTAGTTAAAAAATGACTGATTTATATAAAAGAGCCCAAGAAAGTGTCATTCGCTTATTCCCCGGGGCTAAAAGACCCAGTGTTCTCAATCTGGACCTGAAGGCCTGAGGAATTCTTCTGTCCATATTGGAAGACCGAAAAGGGTGGGTGTAGTGTCTGCCATATATCAGAGCAACACCTGCAATAGAAGAAATTGCCAGTGAGAATGAAAGCCAAGAAAGCACAGCAAAAAAGAATTCCTTTCATCTGGGCTCACAGGTCTGCCGTAAACATCCACGTTTAGCGTTAGTAATACTGCTCCAGGTACTTCAGATTCATCAAGAACTGGATCTTGCATTAATTCTTCTCAGCACAAAACAATTCATAACTGAGAAATATAAAAAAAATAACATTACGATATGTATGAAAAATACTTAAGAGGTAATTTACTCATAAACTGCAGCAGAAGCAAAAAGGAAGGGGGCACCATTGCCTACTTGCTGCAGATGAGATGGGTTACATTCTCCCCACGTCTTTCTTACCATCTCGGGTGGACAGGGAGACTTCAGCATGGCATGCATTAAGCACACAGTATGAGGGACTGGCAGGACTCGTTCGTGCTGCCATTCAGCTGGAGGGACAAATTTGTTCAAGACATGGAATCATCATCAAACCTGACCTCCAGGTTTCTCTTAGCCTGGCATTATTATGTTGGGGTATTTTTAATTTTTTTTAAAAAATTATATCACCAAAATCCTAGGGAGGCTCATGCCTTGATGGTGGATGTACTGGCGTGAATTCGGGTTCTCACAGAGAAAATGGAAGGCAGCTTAGAGGGTTTAAACAAAACCAGATTTTTTTTTTTTTTTGGTCTCGCTGAACATAGCGGACAAGGAGGACTACTGAGACCTCAAGAACAATGGCAAGGGTTTTTGATTCTACTGGACCTATTGGTTTCGTGGGAGCCTAGGCAGTTTCGTGGATGCTCACATTACTAGACCTGGATGGAGGTGGGTGGTCCTTGGACTTCCCACAGGGCAGAGAACCCTGATTGCTTTTTGGGCTGACAAGGGAGGGGGATTTGATAGGGGGAGGGGGAGGGAAAGGGGAGGCAGCGGTGGGGAAGAGACAGAAATCTTTAATAAATAAATAAATTAATTAAAAAAAACAAAACCAGATTTGCTTCAAACACAATGATTCTGTCTTCTGTCAGCATTACACAGATAAGAAACTTCTAAATATAGAAGCTAACGGACAAGAGTCGGATCTTCTTTATAAGGGTGCTGAGGAAAGAATGTGATGCTGTGAATATTATGCAAAATTAACCTGGAAACCATCTTATGCCGTGAGTCATCAACAAACAGCTCTGTCAACTGCCTTTGAGAGATGATTCATTGGTCATGAATCTCACACATTCAAAGTGAGATTTTTCTAGCTGATCTCTTCTTACTGATTAGTCTATTTTGTAACAAGGGAGGTAAGGAAAGAGAGATGGAGTATTCCAGATTTCCAACATAAGTATTTAGGTAACTAATGTAGCTCTGTTGAAGGAATGTTTACTATACAATTATGTAATTCTGGGCTTGCGATAGGCTCTAAAATTGCAAATTAATATTCTCCAGTGATACAGCAAATAAGACTAGAAACATTTCAGGAACAATGGACAAATTGAGACAAAATTTGTAAAACTGACAAAAGTAGAGCATAAGATGATGGAGTATTTGGTCTTAGAGGAACTAATGGCTGAATTTAGTCTTTAACTGGGAGTGGAATATATTTATGAGAGCAATTGGGGAATAGCAGCATGCTGAAGGAAGGAGACTGCAAAGCCTTGAGGCAAGGAACTCAGTCATGAAGTCTTAACTCCATTTGGATGTTGTTAGAAAAAGAGAATAAAGTCAGGAACCGATGTCAGCTGAAGCTGAGAGTTAAGCAGTAAGCAGATTGCTGAGGGGCAGCAGAAGTTAACATATAGACTTGGGACTTAATTCTGAAGGTCATTTTCATTCAAATTCTAACAACTGGGAAATAGTATGAAAATAAATTTGACACTTTGGGGTGTGATTGGTGAAAACAGTATCAATGTGATGTTTCTCAATCCAATACACTAAAACCATCTTATATAAATCTGTATTTTCTTTCTTTTTTTTTTTCTTTTTTTGGATTTTTCGAGACAGGGTTTCTCCGTAGCTTTTTGGTTCCTGTCCTGGAACTAGCTCTTGTAGACCAGGCTGGTCTTGAACTCACAGAGATCTGCCTGTCTCTGTGAGTACTGGGATTAAAGGCGTGTGCCACCACCACCCGGCTTTAAATCTATATTTTCTATCTTTTTATCCTCCTCTTTTTTTTTCTGTATTTCTTTGTATTTTCTTAGCTTTGTTTATGTCCATCCTTAACATTCATGACATACTCTTCTGTATGCTTCTCAGCCCTTACTAGAATTTTTAATTTATTCAAGATTCATGGATTGTACATGCTAGTAAATTGATTGGATTCCCTTTCCTTCTACTCAATCCAACTAATCCAACATGCAAATGTCTGCTAAACACAGAACAGAGAGTCTATAGGCTCTGCAGTCAGCACTTCCTTGAATGAAAATTTGAGGCAGATAGAGTGGAACCCAGAATGTCAAAGCTGGGCATGTCAGCTGACTGCAGGAGGAGATTAAAGAGTGTGTGTTTTACGATAAAAAGCAGAATTTCTAAAAGTCATGGGTGAATTAAGAGGCCATGGTAAAGTAATCTTGGTCAGTGATAGGCTTGTTCAGAATAAATGCCATCCAAGGACAGATGCAGGGCAGATGTGAAGCATTGAGTTGACAGAAACTCCAAACAAGATTAATACATGGATTCCAGATTGAAGAAGAAGGTGTCAAATGTTCAAGAAGACTCACACACCAGAGAAACAGACCACTAAAACGCAGTGATGCGTGTCTTCTGTATGTCAGACATCAAGCCAGGTCCACTGGCAGTGGCGACTATGATGCTAACTCAAAAGTGCATAGGTTGTAGTGCTGACCTCTGACCCCTCTTCTTGGAGAAAGGAGACTCAATACCATCTCAGTATCATCCATTCTGTCCTCTCAGCAAAACTACTTAGTCCCCCCACCTTTCTGTTTGGCTAAAAGGAGACGCATTAATTAGAAACACAATAAAGTTGTTAGCAAAGGGGAAAGCATAAACATTTGCAAAGCTTCAAAAAGAAAAATTGATTGCCTTCGGATAAGTTTGTTTATTCAGGTATTTAAATGACGTTCATCATTGCAGCATCTGGGGTGTTTAACATCTTAGAAAATCGTTGTTCCTGAAAAAAGTCAATTTCCACAACAGAAAGCAAAATAATTGAACTAAAGTGTTGCCTGCAGTATTAAATGACCCCCAAACAAAACAAACCTTCCGTGCTCAAAATAGAAAATATAAGAAGGAAGTTAACAGAATCAAAAATAAGCAAACATGGGCAAAGATTGCTTTTTTAGTGATTTTAAATGATCATCAATAAACCATCTTGACAGAGTATGGCCAAGTATTTATTATTCTTGACTACTTAGCTGTATTTAGAGATGAGCACAGCTGAATTTCTTTGAATTTTCTTATTATCACTTTGCCTACAAGGAAATTCACATTTGGATTACCGAGTTACTTTTGTTTGTGAGAATCTCTCTTTCAAGATGCCAGATTCATCTGTCAAGAAATAAATACTTGAAATACTTGTTGAGGAGTTAATTTTATTATTTCAATATTTGTTAAATGATCTTAGAGTCAGGAGAGCACTTAGGTACACACTGTTTTCTTTGATCTGTTTTCTCCCCTCTTCCCTACGTTTGAACATTCTAAAGTGCTTATTGGTAAACTTGCCTTCAGTTGACTTTTTCACCATTATTACAAAAAGAAGCTCATGATTCATTTTTTTTTCATGAAAAACTCTATAGCTTTAACACTTCTAATCACCACCAATTTTCTATTGTATTTACTAATATGGTATATATTTTCAAAATCCTGTTGTTAAAAAAAGCCTAAATAAAAATATTTTCTTTCCAAACCAAAAAAATTCATCTAGACCTCCAGGACAGGAAATCATACCTTTTACATTTATTATCATAAAAGAAAACAAACATGACATCCTAGATTCTCAAATCCTTGCTAAAGGATGGATTTATGTAATGTGTGCAGATAAATTATTCTGGGCTTTAAATAAATAAATAAATAAATAAATAAATAAATAAATAAATAGATTTGCAGCTAATAAGTTTCTGAATAAAATTTGGCTTCACAAAATCTGTTAAGTGTCTTAGAAAGATCTCCTCTCTTATGTTCATCAGGTCCCTCTTAAGTGCACTGAGATAGCACCTGGGGGGGGGGCGGCGGTAGTGGGGTGGTACTGGGGTGGGTATTAAATTAACTCCCTGAAGCAGATACTAAGATCCTGGTAACAACACTCATCCCAAAGTTCTGGGAAGATCGAAATGAGTCAAAATGGGCATATTATTACTGCAGCTTTCAAGAAGAAAGAACAAGACTATGACTTGTTTTAGAAAATAGAAACACAGACTAAAACAGAAAGAAAAAACTGTGAAAATGGCTTCTAGCATCTGTAGTCTTTTCATTTTCACTTTTCTCTAATTAAAAATGTGACCATAGAGAAAGCACTTCAGCCAAAATTCTTACTTATTATTTACATCTGAAAAATATCCAAAGCCACATGAGTTACATTATACTAACATCCTCTCAGCCTAGAGATTTTGTCTTTATCTGACATATTTATGCCATTATGGGCTTCTGAAGCAAACCGATCTTTCCTTTTTATAGGGCGCAATAGTAAGGCATAATTCTGCATGTGGTTAAAACATTTCTCACTCGTATTTCACAAACTCTGATTGTAACTAGATAATGGTTACTATTTTTTTCTAAATCCTGATTTATAGATTCAAAAGTTTAAAGTAATTATACTCTATTCTCAAAAAAAAAAACAATTGATTATATAATTTATGCACTGTTAATAGGTTTCTTTTTTCTTTCTTTCACTTTTTTTTTAGATTTATCTTTAAGGTTTCTTTTAGGGTTTTTTGTTTGTTTGTTTTGTTTTGTTTTGTTTTGAGTCAGATCTTCTCCATGTATCCCTGGCTGTCCTGGAACTCACTCTGTAGACCAGAATGGCCTTGAATTCACAGAGATCTGTATGCTTCTAATAGGTTTCAATTAGATCTCACTCATTTTAGATAAATCTGGTAGAAAATACACAGTAGGTAAGTTAGGGATACCATTAACAGGCCTGAAATATATCAACTTATCATTTATAAAGTAAGGCAAATTATACTGAATAAACTTTCTATACAATAAAGCTAAAAAGCCTATTTTGCTTTTCAATTCTTTAAAATATGAATTATACCACAACTAAAGTAGAATTTTCTCAGTTACATTGTTGAGAATGCATTGACATTCTTGGCAGATACGCAACAAAACAAAGAAATTGTATCATAGGGCACATCAGGCATTTTGCATGTTCTCAGCGATAACACTTTACTAGGTCATCTTAACAAGTGCATCTGGGTGGAAAAGTCATTACATGCTTTAACAAATAGACTTTCATTTGATAGCTAGCATACATATAGAGCATGTAGAAAGATTTGAATATCATACCTAACACTAAGTAAACCTAAAGTTGTGTCACATACTTGTAATCCCAGCACTTGAAAAGGTAGATGCAGAAGAATTAAAAATTCAAAGGATATGTAGTTTGTTGCCAGCCTGAGATATATGAGATTAGCTCTCAAATAACAACTAAAAATAAATAAAGTTTAATGGAAAATACTAAATATACTTATAAATTCATGTAAATCCTTATCCACAGAACCTACTTTTCTTTTTTAATTTTTAATGTTTGTATTGAAATATAATTACATCACTTCTTCCCACTCTCGCTCATCCTCCAGCTCCTTCCAGTTATCCTTGAACCCCTCCATGTCTGCCTCAATCTGATAGACTTTTTATAATGATAACAGCTAAACACATATGTGTATTTATATGCATTAATATAAATATAAGTAGAACCCTTTATGTCCTTTTATTTTGTTCTTTGTGTGCAAATGATTTCAAGGCTGAAATCTGGACTGGACAAGCAAACATGTGGCACCTCCCTCAGAGAGGTTCTCCTTCTCCCAGAAGTCAGTAGAAGTCAGAAGTTATCTGTGCTTCGTTGTCTAATGCTGAGACTCTGAGAAATTTCCCATTTCATGTTAACAAGTCTATTGATATTTACATGGCTCTGGTCTTTTTCATTTAGCCATCTCTATGACAAATGCCAGAATCCATTTTTGCTTTGCTTTCTGTTAATAAAAAAAATTCTGCCCAAAGGCAACACTAATAAAAGCAGAAACCTGACCTGCTATGCACTGACTAACATCGAATATCGACTGTAGTAATCTGTTGATAGTGGAGTGTTCAATAACTTGCATTTCTGCTCTACAATTTTTTTTTAACATGAACAAGCTGTAGATGGATCTGATCACATGGTCTTTATCTTAACTTGTGAGAATTAAAGTATTTCCATCTAAGCGTGTGAGGACCTGACTTTTCAAACTCCATTTTAAAGAAGGAGCTTCATCTTAAGCCATATAATGAAACCGGGGTGGGAGGCATCTCAGTTCCAGAAATATGGAATTTGAACTGATACCCTGAAAAGAGCCAATTAAGAAGCCAGAGAGCAAGGTTATAAAATTTATCGAGGTTCAGATGTTCCTAGGAGGCATCCTGTCCTTGAAGATACCTTCTCAGTTGTTAATGGCTCTTTTGTTGGGGTTTTCATTTCCCAAAATTGACCAATGGTTTCATAAACTACCTTACACTATGCCCTCCTTACTCAATCCCAAGACGACAGGGCATGAACTCTCCTGATTACAGTGTTTCCGCTTTAAAAACTCTCTCCTCCCCGGGCTTGGTGTGTTCCCTCACTACACTGGGGTGCTGGAAAGGTGTGATTCAAATTTGAGTTTGTATATTAAAGATCATCAAGACATTTGCATGAGAATTTGGGCACCATAAATTCATTTGGGGATGATTAACTTTGGCATAACAAGAGGAAAGTTCCTTAAGGTTCAGGAACATTCTGTTCTAGTGGGAGGCTCTTAAAGACTAAAGAATTAAGCACTTCTGGAAATCCCTGGATGTTACAAAATTCCCAAGCTCTTCCATCCTCAGGGATATATAAAGATAAGATTGGCTGAGGAGAGAACACTTTCAGACTGACCTGTCCAGTTAGCTAGTTGCAAGGCGTGCAATTGACCCAGGATAGCATCTTCCTTGAGTTATTCCCTTGCTCACACCTTCCTTTCCAGAGATGCAGCTGCCTTCAAGTCATCCATCTTGCAAGGCGCTCAGACAAACTCAGTGCATAGCCAACACCGACTTTAGTGGAACAGATTCTTTTTCTGTTTTCAGGGCCCGAAAAGACACACTTTCCTATCCTCCCCAGGGAGACCCACAGGGCATACTCAGTGTCAACTCCTTGGTGCAGGATATATTGACTGGAAAGCATTCTTCAGAGACTCTTGTCTGAATAGGTATCATCTAAAGAACCATCCCAATAAACTGTGCTGCACAAATCTGCTCAAAGCACTGGGTGCATGTGGACTGAGGAGACGTCTCTTTTGAGCTGTGAAGTACTTTCCTTGTTCAGCTGGCCACGAGTTTGCACTCTTCCCCATAACTGTGTGGATCTGGGTCTGTCTTGTCTGGGTCAGGAAAATAAATTATCTTGGAACCATTAATTGTCACAGAGATGTGTCATGTTTTGTTATGAAGGTCAGATGCTATGGTGCATGCCTATAATTCTATCTGTCCTGTGAAGAACATGTTGATGGGATTTGTGACCTTCCTCGCTTGTATTTAAAACAATGCTTCACTGGCTTATTTCAGAAATTTACCTGACCACAGTCTGTGTTCAAAATATTGACCTTAATTCTCTTCAATAAACATTCTTTCAGCAGAAGGACTGCCAATCAAATCCACCATTTCACAGTCTATCACCTTTGTTGTTCATTAGATTATTCATCTTATCTCAATTGATATGTATTTTTTGCCTAAGAAATCACATTTTATGATGTTTGCTTCATATCATTTAAGTAATATCTTTAAGTAATATAAAAGTATCTTTCTAGCAGAAAATAAAGATTCTAGATTCAATGGAAACATTTCTTAATGAATGTTCCTAGTATTCCCCAAATACACATGCTCTGTACTGACCTTTTTTTTTTTTTTCAGAAGTGTCCTCACTCAGGAGTAACTGTGTTAGTGGTCACATGCTATTCTGCTTATGTCATTGTTGACTTGCCTTTCAAAGACTCAGCAGTGAGGAATTTTTGAAGTAGCAAAATATTCTAGAGCATGCGTTCTGAAGGATAACAATTCTTCTAACAGACTCATCAGCTGCATGTTTAGCTGAGTTTTGAAAGTATGGTTAGGATACAGTCCTTGGAATTTGATGATTTACTTAGGAAAAATTGGAGTTCATGACACCTTCTGAAATAGATATAAACAAGTTTATACTTACATATATTTATAAAAAATTGAATATTGTAATACATTAATTTAGAAGCTTAGTTTTTAATATCTTTTAAATACAAAGTAATTAGGACATACAATTATATAAAAATAACAATCAAAATTTCAGAAGCCAACATAGATGATACTCAAAAATTAGTTCCAATGATAAAAGTTGCATGATATAAATTGTAAAATGTTAAAAACCACATGCTATTAGAAATATCAACTCATTTGTAGTAAAAGTACAGCAATAAAGTAACTAGTAAAGCAATACAGAAAAATCAAGGAAACAATGAGTAAAAATTTAAGGTAGCAGGGCTCTTTAGGGAAAAAGGGACCAGTGTGTGAGTAGCTCCTGAGAGACAAACACTGGGACATTTAATTTCTTTGATATTTTTTCAGATTTATGGCATATTTCATATTGCATATCATTTTATCAAGGCACTCCTGTGATTATTATTGAAATATTTGAAATACTAAGAGCTTATTTGATTATTTCTAGACATACAGTCCCCATTCAAATCCAGATTTTCTTCTTCATAGTTCTTTGAATAAAGGGAAGCAATAAAATCCTTAATGTGGCATGTAGTTTCTCCAACATCCAAATGGGTACAATTAATGTTTAAGAATCTTGACTTGATTTTAGAACTGGGACATAATAAATTGCTTCTGGATATTTTAGGAAGGTGAAAAAGACGTTTCTAAGATTTTGATTTTTATTATGTCTTAATTTATTAATTGACAGTTTCATATAGGCATATACACACACTGATTTCTGTCATCTCCCTCTTAATTTCTGCACATTTCTGCCTACTCAATCCCATAACATTCTCTACAAAATTCTTTCTCATAGCTCTGTCTATTTTTCTTTCTTTCTTTTTTTTTTTTTTGTCTTTTTTTTTTTCCTGTGACCCATTGAGTTTAATCAGAGGCACCTATGTGACCGTGGGTTTGGAGCTTTCTATACATACCATCTGCTTGCTAGTGTGATTTAAGGCCACCTTCACAAGAGAAAACCCATGCCAGGTACTGTAATCCCAGTCAACAGATCTTGCCTTGAAGGCCATAGGCCCAAGGAAGGAACTTACTACTGTGTTTAAGTAATTGACACAGCATCAAACTGCATCTTAATGACTATGTTTATACTAAAGACAAAAGCTAGTCTCAGACATGGTTAGAAACTAGTGAATTATTAGTGAGTTTTGCTGGGCCCTCTGCTTTATGAAAGTTATTTAAGTACTCTTTGGTGACCATTGAATTAGCCTGGATTTGAATTTTTATCTGAGTTGTCTTATTGACACATCAATGCCATACTATTCATGTCTACTTTCATATCATATTTTTCAATTGAACCAGATGAAGCATTTATACTTCAGTTTATTCCAATGAAAGTATATTGCATCGATAGCAGCACAGGAATTTTCAGAGATATATTGGATTTAGTCTCCATGAAGGCAAAGGGTCTTTCATTTTTTATTGAATATTGCTGGTATACCTGGAATTCCAGGTATACCTGGAAGTGTTTAGTTTAAGAGTGAGGGTAGGAGATTTGAGAAGGGAGCAAATCTTATTATAGAGCACCCATGTTCAATATGTAGAAGATAAACCTTGTAGAATGTGAAGTTTTCTTTAATGTCATTTGTCTTTAATTATGGTCACATGTGGAAACGTTAAAGTGAGATCAGATGAATTGCAAATAGATTAACAGCCCGAGTTGGTCAAAGCACGCTAGGCACACATGATGCAATGGTAGTGCACTTCATTAATCTTCAGTCAGCCTCTGGGATCTGGTCACTATTCATAGCTATACTGTAGTATTAAATGAAGAACTTGTGAGCACCAAAACTTCTGTGTCTACCACATTCCTATTAATCAAATTTTCTTTGCTTCATTGTCTGTTTCATATCATGTAAATGAATTCTAATTAATATTTAATAATTAAAGTTCCAATCTTGCACACTCACTTAAGTAAAATGAGGAGTAGCTTTGTATCATGTGTTTTTCAGTACTGGTTTGATAACATCAATTCCTCATTCACAAAGAATAACATCACAGGAAGGCATTGGTGTAGCAAGCTTTTAATCCCAACACTTGGGAGCCAGAGGCAGGAAGATCTCTGTGCTGTGAGTTTGAGGCCAGCCTGGTCTACAGAGGGAGTTTCAGGCTCCAAATCAACACTGTCTTGAAAAAAATCAAAAGAAACAAAGAAACAAAAAAGGATAGCATCACAGTAATGCACACCAGTCAGGGTAAAGTGGTAACTATTTAGACATTTTCTTATTATTTTTATTTTGAGACACATTTAAAAGGAAAGCTTCTGGAAGTTATATAATGGTATCTGAGTAATCTAGTCATTTATTCTTAAATTTTAATGGATACACTTAAATTTTGACAATACATTATGCACCAGTGGTCAGGAAAACTGCTTATGGTACCCAAGGCTATTTAACCTATAGCACTGTAAGCAGTTGTGATGTTCACATGTAATTATTTTTATATATCACAACATTTCAATTAATACTGTTTCCATGGAGGCTATAGATTTTTGCTTTGCTTTTCAATATTTGTAAGGTCTAACATAATTTTATATAATATTTATGGCCTATAAAAGGCTCATAAGAAAGTGATAGAGAGCTACCTTTACTCACATATTACCGAAATATTAAAATGTTAATAGGATCTGGGTTGGGGAAATTGCTCAGTAGTGACATTATTGACACAAGGTTAGTATATGAGTTCAAATCTCCCAAACCCATGTAAATTGAGCACTAGAGTGCATGTATGTTATCCAGTATCCTTAACGATTGGTGCGTGTAAAAATAGGAGAATCCACAAAAGCATGTGACCAGGATAACCTGGCATATAGGGCACTGAACAAGAAATTCTGCCTAACATGGCATATGGGAGGATCTTCACCTGTCAAAACTGTTTTCTGATCTCCACACACATCAAGGCATATAATGCATTTAAACACAAACACACATGCATCACATAAATCTCTCTCACATACATATACTAATCATGCACACACACAAATGAATACATTATGAAAACATTTAAATATTAGCAGTCTTTCTCAGGATATTTAAATTAGCCATTTAAATATACCCAACCAGTTTTGTTTTCTAGTGGTCTTTAACTTTTATTATTTCTTGTTCTCATCAATAATCCTACCATTTTCTCTTCCTGTAACTTTGTGTGTAGGAGCTAAGTCAGTAGGGTCCCGTTAGCTTCCCACCACCTATCATGTTCACAACAACAGCTGGAATTCAAGACGGGGATAATTGAAAGATCTCCAAACTCCATGGATTTTATTCACAAAAGCGTTTTTAGCAATAAAACAGTGCAGCAGAAGAAATAAACATGGGCAGTTGCAAGGGCCACAGAAAACCAGTGACAACTCTGTGTAAAACCCCTGAAATATAAAGGATACAAAGAGAGAAATTCATCAAGATCATCTGTAAGCCCCTCAAGGTGCACAAGTGGCCAGGTCCCTCCTCCCTTCCTCCAAGGACCACTGACTGCCTGGTTCCACCCACAGAACAATCTAAGTAACTGCCCTAAAGGCTGAACTGGCACCACCCCCACAGAGTAAAAAGCCCAGGCCCTGAATTTAAAATCTCACCTATAATTTCCCTAAAAAGCTTCACCCTGGAAAGCCCCATCCCATAAATAATCTTGTGTAAACCCTGTCTTCTGCTCAGTTCTCTGTTACCCGAAGCCAGAGCAGAGGCAGCCAGCCTCCTGGGTTTTTCCCTCCTGATAAATAAAAAAGTTTTGTTGTGCCATGTGACTGTGATATTCCTTGACTCTCAACTGCCAGATACCTTTTCTCTCAAAGCTGAACATTTACATTTTCTGTTGTATGGTGGTGGTCAACTGAGTACACTAAAGCGCACTCAAGTCTATACACTCTTAGCAATGAATATAGAGAGACTGACTGCAATAACGGGCACAGGGGAAATCTTGAACTTTACCCAGCATATTCTATTTCCTTACTTAATAAAGAGTCTGTAGTGATTGATAAACACCATCTTTCAGGGTCAAACCAAAGGTTAAACCTGTAAGTCTAGGTAGAGCACATTTTTTTTTTTTTTTGGTTAAGAATAATTGCAGAGAAGTAACAGAATATGGACATTACAGTAAACTATTTTTAAGATTTTTCGGACTAGGTTTAAGTTCTAAGCACAGTTTACTTTTCAAACATTTGCTACTCTTAAATATATATGATCTTCTCAGTCTGTATAATTTTATTTATATGTATGTTTTCAGGGCTGACTATTTGTTTTTTGACAATCAATTGGTGTCCCATCCTCTGGGGAAGACTGTTTCTTTCTGCTCTCAACTTTCCTGAGTTGGCTGGAGTTCTTTTTGCAAGGGTGAAGCCTCATGGCTTTTTCAAATTCACTTTGGCATGTCTCTTGGTTTAATATTTAAATTTCTAAATAACACCATGTGTCTAGTTTTGAAAAGTCAATGCTGCAATGTTTGTCTTTTATCTACTAATTGGATTATTTTGTATCTGCTAGTACTATTTATTTCTTTCAATATATTGTTCTGTTCTTTTTTCTTGCTGTTTGTGTATTCTGATTCTCTTTCTCTCTTTCCCCTAGCTAGATTTAGAGTAGTAGTGTTTTATCTCTTCTTGTTTGAAGAGCCCATCCTGTGTTTACCAATATTATTTTTTATTTTTAATTGTAGCCTAACAGAAATAATACAGACAAGCACCTTTCATATTAAGTCAGACTACTGAACTCTCCACATTAAATAGTGACACATCTTCCCAAGGGGATGTCCATATCCCTGATGGGAGGAACTTTCTTCTCCATGGTTGCATGATCCAACTCTTTTCATGGTCAATTTTCAATGAATATTTTATGGGAGCTCATCTGTGTAAACTTGAATGTGAAATGGTTAGTATTGTCCTGACTGTTTTTTCTTATAGAGACCACTTTTGAAAAACAGTTCACCGTAACCATATCTCCTAAATGTCTCAGTGTATGTAAACCTCATCACGGTGCCCATGTCCACATTTCACACAAGAATGAGCTTGCTTTTCTCCTTCATCACATCTTTTATTGTTCTTCAGATAATGTAATAACTTCCGATAAAATAGAAGTTCTCTTCTCAAATATCACAATTTCAGTTTTCTGCCTGTAACAGAAAATGATGAAAAGCAACAGTAGTCAATCTTTTATGTCAAGAAGATACCTTTACATTTGAGGAAATAGCTATATTTTGTTTATTTTCTTAATTTATTTTTTCTTTGCAACCTACCAAATTATGATCCATATAGTAATGTGATTGCTAGTGTTTTAACAAAAAACATATTCAACACGAGCTATTTGAGGGAAAATGAACATGAAAAGCGATAGAAGAAACTCATGTTTTCAATAATGAAAACGTAAATGGGGAATACCAGAAAGCCTGTTCTCATTCCCTGACAAATACACAATGCTAATAGCTTCAACACAATAGTTCATAACTGGAATTGCTAACGATAGGAGATGGTTTTCAAATCAACTCTTTAAAATGACAATTGTACCAAAGGCACAACCGGAATTGTTTTCAATTTTCAAAGATCAGTTTGCTTGCATTGCTTCTTTTTATTTAAGAGGAGATATGGAAAGATAATTTTTATAAAAGGAACCAAAACTGAATTGTTACCTTAAAATTAAAGATTCAATCACTTTTATTAATATATAAAGAGTTTATTACTGGTGTTCTTCTATTTATTATTGCTGTCCATCTGGATATCTAGCTTATTTTATTTGGCTTCTGGGGATGCCGTAGGTTTTAGTTGCTAGAAAAAATGGGAAATTTGGCAAGCTCTGTTCTTAATAGGGGCTTTTAAAGTCAAGCATATTTTTTTTAATATTTATAGTGTTTTAAATTTTCATTATTGTTAAATTTCACATTTCATTGATGTCATTGACACTATTTTTCTGTTCAGTATTTAATTTTCATATTAATTTCTCACATGCAGATGTTCTCTCAATTGTGTTACTGAAGAATGATACGAATATCATGAGCATTCGAAATATAAGCTTGATCAAAGATTATTTTATTATTTGTTTTACTATTCCTATTTGGAGGACATAGATATTTTATTACTGTATAATTGGAAATCCAATGAGTCACATGTGATTATTTTTACTTGAAGTTATTGACTGATCTTTCAATTAATTTGGCCAATATTGGCTGAAAATAAGGTAGACAACAAAGAAAGTATGTATGGCAATAAATGTTTATGGCAAAGTCAATACAGTGTAAACTGTGCATGTGTTTTTAATACATTCAAAGTGTATGTGTCTGTGTCTCTGCGTGGCATATGCACATGTGTGGAAAGCAGGTATCATACTCTATCACTCTCTGTATTATTATTTTTGATAACATTATCTTTGAGACACAGTCCTTCACTGAATGTGGGGCTCAATATTTGGCTAGATGGAAAGGACAGTAAGGCCCTGAATATGACTTTTTCTCTCAGCTCCTGGTACTGGGGCTACAGGCTGCGAGCTACCACATACAGTCTTACATGGATGCTGATAATCTAAACTCTTGTGTTAGAATCACTTTATTTCCTGACCCTTGCCCTATTTAGGATTTTGTTGAGAAGATAAAAAACTAAATATATGGATGTTGCACCCACCCATTGAGACAGTGGGGCTGATCTATTGGGAGCTCACCAAGGCCAGCTGGACTGGGACTGAAAAAGCATGGGATAAAACCGGACTCTCTGAACATGACGGACAATGAGGGCTGATGAGAAGCCAAGAACAATGGCACTGGGTTTTGATCCTACTGCATGTACTGGCTTTGTGGGAGCCTAGCCTGTTTGGATGTTCACTTTCCTAGACCTGGATGGAGAGGGAAGGACCTTGGACTTCCCTCTGGGCAGGTAACCCTGACTGCTCTTTGGACTGGAGGAGGGGGGGAGAGCAGTGAGGGAAGGGGAAGGGAAATGGGAGGCAGGGAGGAGGCAGAATTTTTTTCAATAAAAAAAATAAATAAAAAATTAAATGAATGTACTAAACAAAAAAAACCTGTATGGCAATTTTAAAAACTACTGAATTTAAAGAAAATAAATGTCAGACTCATGTTATTTGATTATCTAAATTGGTTATCCAAAATTGATTATCCAAATTGGACAATGTAGCTGTCATTTTAAGAAAATATGAAGTAGGGAGAGCCGGTCCTTTTGTTTTGTCCTGCCTAGCTAGCTTACACCCAAAATAACCACACAGAAATTGCATTAATTAAATCACTGCCTGGCCCATTATCTCTAGCCCATTATTGGCTAACTCTCACATCTTGATTTAATCCATTTATTTTTCTTTTATTTTTATTGAAAAAATTTCTGCCTCCTCCCCGCCTCCCATTTCCCTCCCCCTCCCCCTACTCCTCTCCCCCTTTCTCTCCATTCTGAAGAGGGTTCCCTGCCCTGTGGGAAGTCCAAGGTCCTCCCCGCTCCATCCAGGNATGCAAAGTTGTATTTGCTTCCAATTAATCATGGCAACTTTCCAAAAGAGGTCACCATTTTCTTAATTTTTGATTAAATAGCCTTTTAAGCTAAATTCCTCAGTTGCTTATACTTGTCTTTATATTTAAAATTTTATCACTTCCAAAACTAAAACAAAGCCAGGAACAAACAACAATAGTAAATAGCACCAAGATCAATAAAATTTGGCAAGATGGATGACAAATAAATTCTTTTCTTTATTGAAAAAAAATTCCGCCTCCTCCCAGCCTCCCATTTCCCTCCCCCTCCTCCCACTCTTCTCCTCCTCCTCTCCCCCTCCTCTCCCCCTCCCCCTACTCCTCTCCCCCTTTCTCTCCATTCTGAAGAGGGTTCCCTGCCCTGTGGGAAGTCCAAGGTCCTCCCCGCTCCATCCAGGTCTAGGAAGGTGAACATCCAGACAGGCTAGGCTCCCACAAAGCTAGTTCATCTAGTAGGATCAAAACCCAGTGCCATTGTCCTTGGCTTCTCATCAGCCCTCATTGTCCACTGCAAACTTGTCCAACCACTTTGGAAATCAGTGTGGTGATTTCTCAGGAAATTCAGGATCAACCTACCCCAGGACCCAGCAATATCACTTTTGGGAATATACCCAAGAGATACCCTATCATATTACAAAAGCATTTGTTCAACTATGTTCATAGCAGCATTATTTTTAATAGCCAGAACCTGGAAACAACCTAGATGCTCTTCGATGGAAGAATGGATGAAGAAAGTGTGGAATATATACATATTAGATTCACCCATTTCTAATAATCTGTATAACACCACGAGGTTGTGGCTAACCGGGAAAAATTTTAACCAGCATCAGTCTGAGCCAGAAGCTTCATGGCGTCTGCCACACTGCCCTTCTTCCCAGCAATCTGGTCTGTCTACTCTGCCCACCTAAGTGCTGCCCTGTTAAAAGGCCAAGGAAGTTTCTTTATTCAACCAATGAAAGCAACACATAGACAGAAGAACCTCCTATATCAGAAATGAACTCTTAAAAAAAATCAAGTCATTTGGAGGATTATTATGCCGTGACACTATCAGTTTGTGAATAAAGCAGGACAATTTACTTTAGATGAAAGATAATGTCAGCTTTTGCTTATTAACCTGTGACAAAACAACTTAGTTTGAAAAGTATAACTTATCAATCCTTGACATATAAAGTTCCCATCTTCCATTTTGGACATGAACATTAACACTACCCAAAATTTATTTATCTTAATATGAATCTTGGTGAAAGGCATATGCTATCACCTTCATGTTTTGTTTGTGGGTTAGAAGATTTAAAGTTCACAGTGCAACTGCAACTTGTATACTTTCTCCATTACACCATTGGATTCTATCAGATAGTCCTAGACCCAGATTATAAGTCAAACCTTATTTGTAGGAAATGTATGAAGACATGCCTTTGAGACCAACTGGTATGAAAGAAAATAAATCTGACTGACCCCCTTCATGGTTGGAAAGCAGAGAGGATGAGAGGTGGTCTCATGCATGACAGGACCTAAATACGCTGCATTGGATCATCTCTGTGAAAGCTTCCACAACCTCTACTTATCATTACCTTTGGATACTTAGATCTTAGGGACACAGCATAAATTCCAGAATACAGAATTCATGCTTCCAAGCTGCAATTTAACCCTTATATATAGTGANACATACATATTTCATGATATGGGTTTATGGGTTTCTCTGTGTAGCTCTGTCTGTCCTGGGATTCACTTTGCAGATCATGCTTGTCTAGATCTCACAGAAATTCGACTGCTTTTGCTTCCTGCATATTGAAATTAAAGGCACGAGTTGAGGAATATGCCAATTACTTTTACCTAAGGGAGACTGTGTTGTTTTGTGATTCCTGTGGTAGCCATCTTGGGAGAGTTCTACACTTGCTCTCAGTTAGGTATATCAAGCTAGTTCTTAAAAAAGGAGAATGGTACACATTCATAGGTTTCAAGATGTGTATAGAAATTATTCTATGTGGCTGCAGCCATATGTTAGATTTTGATTCTTTCTCCAATACCGCCGTAATCTCCCATGTTCCTGTATAATAGTAAAAAGGACCATTTTACCAAAAGTGCTGTACAGATTCAACTCAATCTCCACCAAAATTCCAACAGACTTTGAAGAACAATATTCAGCTTCATATTGAAAATCAAAAGAACCCAGGATAGCTTAAACAATTCTGTGTAATAAAAGATCTTCCAGAAGTAGCACCACCCCAGATCTCAAACAGTACAACAGAGCTATAGCAATAAAAATCCTATTATATTGGCATAAAAACAGACAGGTGAATCAATGAAATCGAAGACCCAGACATAAATCTACACACCTATGGCCATCTGATTTTTGATATTGAACATAGAAACATACATTAAAAGAGAGAAAACATCTAAAACAAATAGTTCAACAGAAGAATGGATTAAAAAAATGTGCATTCATACAATGCCATATTAGTTGACTGTTAAAAACAATGGCATGAAATTTGTAGGAAAATGGAGGAACCAGCAAAAATGATCATGAATGTGGTAACAAAGACCAAGAAAGACAAACATGGTATGTTCTAGTGAGAACATTCCATAAGTGGGTATTAGCAGTAATGTAAAGTAGAAACAGTATAATCCATAGACCTAGAGAAGCCATGTAACAAAGAGGGCTCAAGTGGAGTAGGTTGTAAGAATCTCACTGTGAAGGAGAACCAGAATAGACAGGGAGGGTAGAGATGTGCTGGGGGAATCAGGTTGGTGTAGGATAGAGAGAGAAAGTACTGGGGGAGACAACTAGAATTGGAGGACATCTCTGGGATGTGAAGACCCAAAAATTTGAGACTATTCCTACCTTATCTGAAGGTTAGCGAGTTTGAGGTTGCTCAAGATTGCTGACAACAACGAGGGCTACACTTTCTGACCCAAATTGTGGTCACTTAGTTATTTTGACATTAAGATGGCCCAAAGAGGTAGATTCACTCCACCCTGATGTGCAAGAATACTTCTTTTCCTTCTTTTGAAATAGGAGGTTTGACCTTGGCAGCCACTGCATTGAGGATCCTTGTTCTGGGGTGGGTTCACTGCCTAAATATCAGAATGCTAATGAATGCGTTAATGACTAGATGGCTTAAAGCATTGAAACAATTAACTTTTCCAGTTGTCCTTTGTATCATGTTAAAGAAGTCTTTTGTTGCCTTCTGCCTTCTTCCCCTTTTTGTATGGGAGTAGGGAAAATTAAATGGAGGGGAAGTGTGGGGAGGGTGTTCAGTATTCTCTGAAACTTCCTCAAGATACTATTTTATGTTTTCTATTTCATTATTTTCACTTGCATCTTTGTCCTCTTTACTATTTTTCTGATCCCCATGCTCCTACATGGTAAATGGTAATTTTTGTCAAAGTTAGTTTCCGACATGGGACAAGCTAGAAAACTAATATAATGGGAACTTCTAGGAATCTATGAAAGTGACCTTAACAAACACTCCTAGTAATGAGAGATTCAGAGCCTAAACCAGCCATTTCCTACTACCAGCAAGTATTCCAGTGGAGGAGCCAGTTGGGCTATCAACCAAGCTACAAAAACTTCAACCCACAATTTGTCCTGTCTGCAAGATGTGCTAGAGTAAAGGTCTAGCAGTGGTCAATCAAAGACTTGTCCAACTTTAGGCCCATGTCACAGTATCTCATGCCTGAAAGTGTCTGAATAGACAGGAACCCGAGACTAGACAGCCCAGAAGTCTAGAAAAAAAAATACTGTTAAATAATGTTTCCTTAGCCAACAAACCTCTAAAGCAAATAATTCCAAATAGATCAAACTAGAAGATACCCAGGTTTAATAGATGGCAACATTTCTGGGTGGCACCCTGGAAACCAGAGAGAAAAGAACAGAGAACATAACCACAAAAAAACTTGGAGACCACGTGTTCATTCTCTGGGAGGCAGTTTAAATAGCCTGGGGTGAGTGGTCTTGACCTTCTCTGGGGAGGGGGCATCATTTGGCAGGCTTTCATGGAGGTGGAGTTTGGATTGAAACAACTTCCAGGGGAGGGAGCTTATGCCAGTAGCTGGGGTGAAGCCCCCAGCCAAACATTTCAGGCTGTTTGGATAAGGATGTTAGGGGCTGAGGTGATGCTTTTAACTAAACAGTTTTTAGACTTCTTGTATATATGAATGCCAGAGGCCTGGGGTAAAGCCCACAGCCAAACAAACACAATTGGCAAAAATAAGTCAATGAAATTATTCCTAATGATATTTTGCTATACTCATAGACTGGAGCCTAGCCCAGTCATCATAAGAAAATCTCATCCAGTAACTGATGGAAGAAGATTCAGAGACCAACAGCCAAACATTTGGCAGAGCTTGGGGAATCCTGTAGAAAAGGGGTGTGTGTGCAAGGATTGTAGGAGCCAGAGGGGTCAAAGACAACACATGAACAGTACCCACATAATCAACTAAACAGGGCTCATGGGGGCTTTCAGAGACTGAGCCAACAATGAAGGTTATGCTTATATGCTATGCTTGTGTAGTTTGGTGTTCTTGTGGGATCCCTAAAGGTGGGAGGGGGACTGTTACCTGTGACTCTTTTGCCTTACTTAGGACTTTTCCCAATCACTTGTTTGCCTCAATCAGCCTTGATATGAGTATATATGCCTAGTCTTATGGCAACTTTCCTTGCAGTATTAGGGTGATATTCCTGGGAGGCCTGCTCTTTTCTTAAGAGAAAATGAGGAGAGGACACAGGGGACAGGAGAGGTAGTGGAGGAGGGCGTGAAGGAGAGAAGGGAGGGGGAACTATGTTTGGGATGTAATACGTGAAGAAGAATAAATAAATAAACAAACAAACAACAAAAAAGTGAAAGAACTTTCCCTTTGCTAGAGTTAAACACAGCCATTTCTCTAAGAGGGTAGGCAACAATGTAAACTGTACTCAGTATGAGACAAATGAAGTAATTTCTCTCTGTTTCTATGTTAGGCCCTCTGCTTGATAAATGCCATGTGCAAATTTAGATAAAAATTATTAACATGGCCTGCAATTCTTTTCTTAATTATCTGGATACTTGTCTTAACTCCCTTATGCCCTCAGAACATGTGTGGATGTAAGACAAATAAAGCATGGACATTACCCCAGGTAGCCGAAACCAGTATTATGAATTGATTTTGAGGGGGGAATTGCCAAAACAATTAATCCCTTGTTGTATTATAGAAGGATTTTAAACAATGGTTTTATTGTTTTGTTTATTCATTTCAAACTTCAATTTTACAGTTATTTTACTGCTTGCCTATCAAAAAAGCAAGGGGATTATTGTTACAGTGAATCCCAAGTAGATATCTGTTTATTGTGAGCGGTAATGTTTCAGGTTTTAAATTAAAGCATAGCTAATATCAAGTAATGTTAAAATGAACAGAATTAAATTTTCTAAAATATCTTAATGAATGGAGGTACCACGTTTCTCTTCAATTAAGATACAATGTTTGAGGCAGTTGTAAAATTTATAATTCTCTTTTCATCAGACAGAGTGATTATAGACATATAATACAGGATCAAAGTCATAAGAAATTTTTTTTTTGCTTTTTCTCTTTAGATAGAACAAGTTAAGAAACAAAATAAGTCTTGAAAACATAAAAATAACACATGCCAAAATAAGTATTAAAAACAACTAATTAATAAGTTTTTTTGATGGATTTGCCTTTCATATGACAATGAGGTGTCTTTTTTTTTTTTTGTACATCAGCTGTGCTTTGAATTCTCTTCCCTCCCTCCCTCCCATCCCTGCCTTCTTTCTTCCATATCTTTTTCAATGTTCACTACTTTCTGCTTATTTTGTGTCCCCAGGGAGTTTAATTAGGTCCCTCTTGTGTGGTCTCAGGTTTGGTTCTATCAATTAGAGTCTGATGTGCTCACTAGTGGGCAGGTGACTAGATGTTATGGCCCCTCCCTCATGTAATGTATTGCAACTGTTGAGGGCTCAACTATAAACAAGGTATTCATAACACACTCTTGAGACAAAGGGGCCATTAGGTAAGAGAAGGTTGCAGAAATTCAAGAGACAGAAGATAATGAGAAGGTCTGTGTAACGCTGCCTTCTAAGCATGGTACAATCATGAACTCATGGCAGCTTTGCATCCTGGCACTGGGATGATGAAAGTCATGCCCACCCAAAGGTCAGAGAAGTGAACTCAAGGACCCTACCACTTACTGTCTATTTATTGCTATACTTCCATAAATGGAACTTACAGAATTGCCTATCAAGATTTAAAAGATATTTCAGGCAGACTTTCACTTCTATATAAGAGGGAATCATCAGGAGCACTTTTTGGCCCATTTTTTTGAAACACCAAGAAATCAGGGCAGACATTTGTATGTCAGTTACTTTAAAGATTTTCAACATCATGATATGAGTGTTAGCCCCCAAAGGAGGGAGAACAGCTCAGGATAGTTGTGATTGCCTGCGTTACAGTTGGCTGATGTGTTATCAAACTTTCTGAACCAGAGCTCTTCTCTTCCTGTGTTCAGTTGCGGGATGATAAGGCAGCTGTTTTCCAGCATAAACTAACAGAGATACTTGCATGTACAGAGACAGGTATCACATATTTTCCAGCAGATGTGTACATAGTGAGTAATTAATTTAAAGTAAACAAAGTCGGGGTGAAAGGAAAAAGTAGAGGGCAATTGATGATAAAAGGGAAAAAGAGAAGGTATACACAGTCAAAGTAAACTAAACTTTAGATAAATGCATAATGAAGCCGATGAGTTTGTACAACTGTTATGCACTAATAACAATAATGGTGGAGGTGATAATGTTGATAATAATGATGGTAAAATGAAGCCTTAGGCTTCTATTTGCAAATTACATGTTTTATACAGTTGTTCTAGGGACAATATAAAAAAGATTGCCTTAAAAATAAACTATGCAGTAAAGATGAGTATAGTCAAACACAGGCCATTTCACCAATATAATTATATAGATCATACATATGAAAAGATACTCATTCAACATTGTAAATAAGTAATACTTTTTTCTTTTAAATATTTGAGAATTTCTGATGACTACATTTTGATCAAATCCACTTCCATCCTTCCATTGCTGTCTAATTCTGCCCACGCCACTTTTTCTTCCCACTTTCCTGACTCTGTTCTACCCACTGTCAGTCCACTTAGCACTGCCTCTGTGTGTATGGGTGCAGAAGCATGGGAAGCTCCTGTCCCTCTCCCAGCAGCCCACAGTTACCAATAACTCCTGAGCAAGGGGTGGAAATTCATGAACTGACATGTCATACATGCTTCAGTTTCATGTGTCGTGATGTTGTGCAGGTTTTATGCATGTAGTCTTAGCCTCTGTAATCTCATGTGTATAACAGCCCTGCCATGTGAGCAAATATCATTTCCTTTCAGATGTCAACTACATCTTGTTTCTGTTTCCCCTTCCTGGATGGGCTTAGTATTAAAGGGCATCAATTCTAAAATTAAACTTCTTTCCTGAGGATTGAGAGATACACTAATTTATTGGTTACTGATAAATATTTAAGATACATTTTATTACTATGTACGCTTAGTAGAAAAATAGCTTTAATTTCTTCTCTATACACTATTATGAAGGCATTCCTAGGTTTTGAACCCAGTTAACTGTTCCAGGCATATAGATATATGTCTTTGTGGATTGGCATTTAATCCAATCAGAATGTTTGATTGCTTACTGCTATAATATTCATGCCCCAAATGCACAAGAGGACATATCTTGTCAGCCCAGTTCCTATTTTAGCTCATAGATTTTACAGCTGGGTAGTGTTGGTGATTAATTTCTCTCTGCTAGTATAACATAGCACAACATTATGAAAGTTCTTCTGTAGCAATTAAGCATCTATATCACAACCAGCTTAATATATTTATTTCTATAACTCAAAAATATGTTTTTTCAGCAACAGAATCTTAGTATTAGATATGAACCATATACAAGAGCAGTGTCAATAATACTTAATATTTCTGAAGGTCTATGGACTCTACTGACCAAGAATCAAGAAGAAATAACACTTATCTGGCACTGGGGTTTTTATTTTACAATCAATGAGACCTAGAAAATGCATCATCCTGCTGTTATAGCATGGCACCATTTAAACTCCATTTGTATAAGTATATGGATGCATCTTAGGAAGCTTCTGAAGTATTAGGTTTCCATATAGCTATTGTGCGAATAATAAAAACCAAGAGACAGAAATAGGGGTTCAACCTGAAAACAAGAAAAGCAAAGCGACCAAGCCACTAGAGAAGTCTTACTTCTACCAGGGCTATGCAACTTCAGACTAAGGAGACAGCTTCTCTCTCCTATAACTTTATATTCCTTCTAGTGTTAGGGTTAAAGATATGACTCCTTAGTACTGGGATTAAAGATATAGGGCACCACCACCTGGGTTTATTTCTTCATTGTTCTTATGTAGCCCAGGGAACCTTGAACTCAGAGATCCATCTGTTTCTGTCTCCCAAATTCTGGGATTAATGGTGTGTATCAACATTACCTGGTCTCTAGGGGTTTTATCTTTGCCTCCAGTCTTTGAGCAAGATTTATTTCTTAAAATATAACTAACATACCACTATATTTCCCTTTTTGTCTATAATAAAAAGGCTATAACTTATATAAGAAAAAATAAATGCAGTAAGTATATATTTACTTATTGGAAGTAAGGCAATAAGTACATCAACAATGTCTAGTCCATTTGTGTATGACAAATTCAGAGAAAATACTTCATATCTATGCTATCATGGTGAGTCCAAAGTATTGTACCTAATTTATTTTATATCATTATTTGCTTTCTGCATCTAGTAAACAAGAAAAACTATAACAATATAATCTTCAGTTTCCTCAGATACTCAAGAAGGAAATAATATTAACTGAGTTAGCAGGACTTGTAAATAAGTGACTTCTAAAAAATGTGAGTAAGAACTGTAACAGCTGGCTACCTGGAAAGTCAGCCAAAGTGCCTCTGAAATATTGGGGCATTCATGTTCAACCTATAGGCCTAGCAAATCCGACAGACTTTTCTGCAAAGCAGGATAGTTTGAAGGGATGTCCCTCCTCGTCTTGATAATGTCTTGCAGTCATTTTCTTTTGTGTCCTGCTTGTCCAATTAGGACAGCATACTGCCACAAAGAAAGTAAACTCCATATGGAATTTTTTATAAGACCCATTATCTTCTCTGAAGAAAATTGGTGCTGCCAGGAACAGACATGTCTCATCATCATCATAAAAAAAAATCCCCGGTTACTAAAACATATTAGATGCTATATACTGTAGATCTCTGAAGTGTTTGAAGATGGCCTGTCTGTCTTAACTATATCCTCATTTGGCCTTGAAAACATACCTAATATGACTATAGGTTCAATTATTATAGATAAATAACTACTAACCTATATTTTCTTATTATCTAAACAATTTGTAAAAAATTTTAAGGATTATAAATTTGCACTGCATTGTTAAATGAGTTATGTAGGCACAATATCTTGAATAAGAGCAGAAATATATGTATAGTATATTCTAACAAAATTAATCTCAATATAAAAAAATTCATTATGCAAAAGTTCAATCCAATGTAAAATATTTAAGCCCAGTAGTTGCTTTCCAAAAGAAGATTCACATCTGTTTCCCCCCTTTTTTCAAAACAAGAACCTTGAATCTAATTTCCTGTGTTTAGCCTTTTTCCTGACTATTTCCAATAATAATTTGTAACTAACCACCTAAATAATGACAAATATTCATAATCCATTGTATAATCAAACACCTCCTCTTAGGAATGCGGGCATCATATTCTTAATTTAGTTTCTGCTGTATGGGGGCAATTGTATCTTTAGAGAATCCTGAAAAGAAAAATTTTTGGTTAACTGTCAAGTTCTGAGAGAGGTAATTTTATTATTTGTTGTTCTATCTCTGTGTAATGGGCAAGTGCAGGGATTGTCTCAAGTCCTGGCTAGAGTAATCTGTTAGGCTGGATCATTTCAGCTAGCCACCCCCAAATTGGTCTGACCAGTCTGTAGTCCAAAGCCGATCCTTAGGTGGTGTTATCATAATCCTGGAAAAGTTGCCATTGTGGGACCCTATCCTCCTTATGGAGACTTCAGAGGTCACTGTGAGGTATGCTCATAGTTCATTGCTGAAAACTGATAGAGACTCAAACCCAAAATTATGTATAGGAAGGTAGATGAAATTTATTTCTAGAACTAGTTAGTATTCTATATGACCATTAATATAATGATAAAAGTTTTAAAATATTATATATGTGTGTGTGTGGTGTTTGTGTGTGTGTGGGGGGGGGGGGCTCAGCAGTTAAGAGCACTGCCTGCTCTTCCAAAGATTCCAGGTGGTTGCTGGGAACTGAACTCAGATGTCTCATTTGTTCAACAGTCTTCCAATTCCTTAGCTGGATACCATTATTCTTCTGAAAAGTCAGAAACAAAACCATCTCCCAACCCTAATTCTGAAGAGATCCTCTTTTGACAAGTTTTATCTTATCAATTTAAAAGCATTTGTTAGTTTTAAAGGTTAGTTTAGGTTAAAAGGCCAAGATATCTGATGAACTAACATCTCTTCTAATTAAGAGGTGTCTTATGTTCAAATCAAATCTTTATCAATTTTGATGGTATCCATAGCTTTTCTTCTCTTGTGAAAATAAAAAGAAAACCCCTTCTCCAATATAACACATGTCCTCATTTCCATTACGAGGTCAGTACATCTTTCAGGAATCTCGGTTGATTTAATTCCATAGGTTTTTTTTTTTCTATTCAATGTGTCTCTGCAGTTGCTGTTTCATTTTCATTAGCATTTAGAAAACTCAAAGTTAATAAAGCATTATGCAATCATTCCTGGGGGTAATTTTTATCTGTTTTTGTTTATTTAATATATCCTTTAGAGTTGTATTTGATCTTTCTATAACTTTTTAATCTGTAGAATCATGTGGTATACCTGCAGTATACTGCAAATATAAATAATATACCATCTTGTATAGCTTTCAAAGGTCTTTATTATTAGGACTTCCTTATATATTATTTCTCTCCCTTGGGCTCTTTGTTCCTAGACAACTTTATTCTTTATTCCTGCTTCATTATTCCTCTTCTCATTGAAGCAGCTGTGTTCTTTCTCTCAGCCTTGGAAATCCACCATTCAATGACCCTTTACTGGGTTTCTTCCTTCTATTGTTATGTGTGTAACATATATAGAATATAACCTGAATTTGTTACACACAGTAGAGTTGATAATTCTGTATTATTTAGATATTTATATAAATGAATGTTTTAAGTCAGACCATTTTAAGTATTGCTGAAGACTTATTACAAAGTGGAGTGTCTTGAATAAAAGCTTAGCATGCCTTTTAGAAAGTTAGAAGTATGTTAATCTATGATTGCATCTACTCCTATATGTTCACATAAGAGAGCTGAAAGCAATGTCCACTAAAGACTCATCTAGGAACAAATGCTCATAAAAGCTTTATTTAGCCTAGTCCCAAAGCAGAAGCAACAAAGGCAGTCATTCTAGATAAACACATTTCAATCTAGGCTCTTTGGAGGAATGCTTCTTTGTATTTAAGGAAAGAGCGAGTGATATAGACCACCATGCATATGTATCTCAAAGTTCTGATGGTGATGGTAGCAATATAAGAAAATGACAAATTGTATATAGTCATTTATTAAACATTCTAATGAATGGAAACTAATATTTAATAAGATAGAGCAAGCTTTACTTGATTGTGAGGAAGAAGAATGCTAAAACAGCTTGAGACAGCAAACTTTTCAAAGGACAAAGCATATGTTTCAGGCATGGTGTTTTGTACATGAATTATAGTGATTATTTCTCCAGTAGGTGTTTAAATACTACAAAAGCTATCATTTTTTCCTATAAATAAGCAGAGATCATTTCATATCCATTTTTCTTAAAAAAATGAAAAGTAAGATGAAGCTAAAACTGACTTTGAATGATATTGTAAAATACTTAGATAATTCTAGGACTTGAGAGGCAGATATAGACTGGTATCTGCTGATTCAAGGCCAGCTTGTCTACATGGTGAGAAATATCTAAAAAAAACAATATAAATACAAAAATAAAAACTGTCTCACAGTTCAATGTGATTTGTAGACTAGTATCTCTCTCAGCTATCATGTAGTAGATGGGAACGAACACAGAGACCCAGAACTGGACAAGGCAGAGAGTGGGGGACTTTGGAACACTCAGTTGTAATGGGATATCTTCTTTTAACTCCTTCCTTCAGGGCTCAGAGAATTATGTGGTAGGAGAGATGTAAAGATTGTAAGAGTGAGACAAGATGAATGAGACCGAGAAAAGCTTGTCTTGCAGGTACCAATGGACTGATGCACTTATGAACTCACATAGATTGCGGCAGCATGCATAAGACCTTCACAGTTTCAAGTCAGACAGAATCCCAGTGCTGAGATGGGCAAGTGGACATAATATCCCATCCATATGTGCATTTGTCTGCGTGAGTATGTGCATTTGAATTCAGGAACCCATGGAGGTCAGAGGAGGGCATGCAATCCAGTAAAGCTGGAGCTTAAAATAATTATGAGCAACGTGACTTGTATGCTGGAAACTGAACTTGGGTTCTCTGAAAGAGTAATACAAACTCTTTTCAATGCTGAGCCACCTCTCCAGCCCCTTAACTGCTTTGTAATAATTGTGTTCCCAGTATAGTACAGTATTCACTAAACTGTTTCAGATACTACTGAAAATTACTTTTAAAATTTCCATATTATGAAACTTAAGACTAAATGCTGAAAACTATTCTACTACAAATGAAGAGTATAATAAGATTGAATACTTGATTATACAAGGTCCATGTATACTCTGACCTACGTTGTAGAGAAATTGCAGAGACCAAGAAGTAAAAAATGGTCTCACACTATAACATCTGCTCAATTTTCTACTTCAGTTGATTAATACAGAATTATCCTCATATGGTCGGCTTAATTTTTCCTCATATTTGTCAGGGTGAATTCATTTAATTAAAATCATTTTATTCAATGAACAAAATCAATAAAGCAACTCATCTAAAAATGCAACCCCAGTAAAGCTGCAGTTATTAGGAGAAGGCATCAGGCTCTGAATTAATCTGGATTATGTCTCAACATAATTTTACTGACCCAACTCTTACAAAAAGATGATCTCATTATAAGAATATATCTAAGCAGAGAAACAATGATAATATAGATTTATATATTATAAAAATTAAAAGGAGGAATATATATATATAGGCATTTTCTCCTTTATATTTTTCTAATGCCTATGAAAAAAATAATACTAAAATCAGATGCAATGACATGCACAAAGGAACTTTACAAACCGAGATCATGTTACCCTGATTGCTCTTCCCAGCATCATTGCCATCATTATTTCCAGTGTTACTATCTTTTACTGTAAGAAAAGATAACTGCTAAGAAAAGATAACGGTTTCAGAAAGGAGTGGGGAGAAAAGGAAAAAATAGCTAACTCCAGCATCATAATATTTAAATGTGTTATTCTATTTATCAACTTACTTCTTTATTGTTTAGCGATATTGAGGATTCTACACAGGTCTTTACAGACACTAAGGAACCACCATACCCTCAGTAATATCTAAACCTGGTATCCTAGTTGTCATTTAATCTTTTGCTTTGAAAACCTCAGTAGAAATGAGAGCATTCCCATAACCCGTAGATTGTTGTGGCTCCCAGATTTAATAACAGAAATACAGAAAAATGAATTTAATTTTAAATTCAAAAAATAGCAAATTATACCCACTGCGGGCATATTTTAGAAAAGATTTGGAACACAAACTAAAAATCTGTTTATTTGAATGTCTGGTTTAGCTTTTTATTCTGTATTGTATCTGCAGTTTGCCCCTTTCACTCTTTCTTGTCATTCCTATGATGTGTGACTCCAGTAAAGTTTGTCAGAGTAACTTTGATAAATCATAGAGTGAAACAGTTTTATATGGTTTGAAGCTCCATAGCATCAGCTGAATGCTGAAACAAATTTCTCCATGTTGTTTAGTGAAAGTCAGTCAAGTTGAAGAGATAATGTCAGAATGAAAAAAAAAATAAGAGCAGGGAAGCACAAGAAGAGGAAAGCGACCAAGAGCAATCACCATCACAGTGAATAATTTTTGTTCAGTTTGCTGTGCCACCAAGTGTGGAAATGTGTTGGGAAGGACATGTGCCCATAGTTCTGCTTGACCTATCAAGCAGAGCTCACACTGATGAAGATTCTGTGGAATATAAGCACAGCATAACATGTAAGAGAAAGGCCAGAATAGGTTATATAGCACATTCAATCTGCAGGTGCACTATCAGATCAAGAATAGATCTATCCACCCACAGAGACAGGCCCACATAACAGTATTTCCTATGGATTATATTAATCCTTTTTCTTTCCTTTTTCCATTTTTCTCTCCTTTCCTCCTCTCCCCTTCTCAACTCTTTCCCCTCTTCTCTTTCACTTTTTCCTTTTTCTTCTTTCTTCCCTGATGTGGGATGCCCTTCTGTATATGTGTTGCTTTATTGGTTGATGAATAAAACTTTTTTGACCGGTGGCTTAGCATAATGAAGCCAGGTGGAAAATCTAAACAGAGATACAGAGAGAGAGTGGGTGGAGTCGGGGAAACATCATGTAGTTGCTGAAGGAGAAAGATACCCTGGAACCTTAGGAATTTTACCAATAGGCCAGCATCATACTGATACACAGATGGATAGAAATGGGTTAATTTAAGATGTAAGAGCTAGCCTAGAATATGCTAAATTCATTTGCTGGTGGGGGTTGCTAATTTGTTGCCTGGCCACCTAGACCCAAAATAACCACACAGAAACTGTATTGATTAAAACATTGCTTGGCCTTTTAGCTTATGCATATTCCTGACTAACTCCTATCTTAAATTAACACATTTCTATTATTTTGTGTTTTACCAAAAGGCTCATGGTTTACAGGTAAGGTTCTGGCTGGCATCCAGCGTCTGTCTCTTGTGGCAGCTACATGACTTCTCTCTGATTCTGCCTACTCTCTCCTCCTCTATCTGATTAGAATTTCTGCCTTGCCCTATTCTGTGCTGCAATAGGTCCAAAGTAGCTTCTTTATTAACCAATGATATTCACAGCAAACAGAAAGGAATATCATATCAGTTATTGGCCAAACAGTGTTGTAATTAATATAACTTCTATGTGATTATTCAGATCTGGGCAGCTGGGAAATGAACAAGTAGTCTGCTACACTCCCTGCCCCTGTTAGATTCTCAGACCCTCTCATCTGGAGTCGGCTACAACCCCCAACACATTATCTAGAATACTGTAATAGCCAATATATGCCTCCCTTATGGCTAGACCCCCCTTGAAACCTCACAGCGAGGATTACAATTCAATAAGTAGTTCACTGGAATAGTACAGGGGTCTCTTCAATCACCATGACCAGCAAGGTAACATCCCATCTGTGGGAGTCAAGAAGGCAGTTTGGTTCATCTTGACTCAGTAGCCAGTGTTGGTTCAAACTTTGGGAATCTGACCCTGAGTAGTTTTTTTAGGCATATTTAAGCACTGCATGATTTAGTGAAAAAGTGTCCAGTGATAAAACCTCAATACCATATGCACAAATAAAACTTAAGACAAGACTACATGAAAACTCTTTGAAAAGTTTGTGACATCCGCCATAATGATGTGTTCTATAGATTGACTACAGGTGATATCCTCCATAACAATGGATTCTATAGATTGACTACATGTAATATTTTCCTTAAAGATGGGTTCTATAAACTGAGCAGTTCACGATAAAAGTCTGAGAGAGGATGCAGAGTGGTAGTACAAAGCCGCTAGGCAATTTACTCTGTCTACTCCCAGTCTTCTGGACAGAAAACAGGTGATACATTTCTCTTTGAAGGGACAACCCTCTGTGTTTAACATTCCTGGTTCTTTTATTCCTTATCTGTGAGCACAAGGGCCTCTGTATCTCCTATAGAATCATGCAAATTTAGCACTTTTGATGCCAATTTGTTTTTAATTGGATTGACAGAGTTGGTTTACTAAAATATGGCAATTTTATTCTCAAATATGTATAAGATGCAAAGAACTAGATTTTGACATTTAGGAATCAGATTATAACTCAGAATGTTTGCCAAATCATTTATTAACTGAGATATGGATAAGTTCTTATATTTAAGTGGAATGTTAGACATATGAGTTTTTGTTTCACTATTATTTCTGAAGACATTTGCATATGTATGTGTCTGTGTTTACACATAGAATATTTTGCAGGAACATACTTTTAGAGCCAATAACAAGGCTAAATATTTTACGATTCAAAATCTTTCTGTGAGCATTCTACAAATATATAAAAATAAATATCTGCATATTAGGACTTTTTAAGAATTTAATTTACATTCTGTTTCTATTTTCATCTATAAAATACGTGGGGGTTATAGACATAATACTATTTGAGGAAAAGTAAATTAAAGTTGGAAGTTATGTGGTGAGTTGAAGGGAATGCAGAATTCTTCTTGGGTTGAATAGTAGAATTTCAAGTGCTTTCTAATGACTACTTTCTTCCTGCTGGAATCATTTGGGCCACTCAGAGAAGATCACTTCATGATAAATGGGTGTGATTAGAGCCAGCTAGCTGCTTACCATTTGTTACTGGACAGGACTGCAAGTTAGCTTGGGCTCTGTCCTGCTTTAGGTCACACAGGACATGTGCAGGCTTAATGACAGTCAACCTTAATTCTATAAATTTGACATAATAATTTTTTTGAATGCCACAACTGCCTTTTACACATAGACTGTATAGTTGTGAGTGAAGGAGAATTCCCATTTGATCCCTCAGAGGCCTTTATGATCCAGTTTACTGTTGTACTGCAGTGCCCTGGGAGTTGAGGAAACTTTCTCTTGTTTCAAGGAACATCTAACTCTTGCCTGCCTTTGGCCAGAATTCAGGGGTGTTCTCTCAGACTCTCAGTATTTTCTTTTAAAGAGTGCTTATCTGTCTTGTCTGACTGACCCTATGTATCTGAGCTTAGGTGAAGTTTATGCCTTACTTCTCTTGTGCTGATACTAGCTAGAATAGAGAAGAGAGTGTTTAGTGGAACAGAGTCTTCAGTTGTAGCACAATTAAAAATAAACCTGGAGACAGATACTGGGGTTCAACCTGAAGGTCAGAAAAGTAAAACAGCCCGCCACTGACTCTTACCTCTACCTTAGTCCAAATGAGGATCCTGCCCTCCAGGTATCCTCAAAGTGAAACAGCCTGAGAGCTATCTCCTCCCATTTTGTATTTCTTTCTAGTGCTGGGATTAAGGGCATACACTACAACCACCCAGTTTCTAAGGCAAACTAGTGTGGCTGCTGGGATCAAAGATGTGTGTCACCACTGCCTGATCTGTAATGCTGACCAGGGTGGCTGTTTTACTCTGATCTTCAAGCAAGCTTTATTTCTTAAAATATAAGTGAAATATTACTTCATTCAGAACTCTTCTGAATGAATCCTCATATGATGTGGGAGTGATTTCTTATTAATAAAGAAACTGCCTAGGCCCCTTGATAGGTCCACCCTTAGGTGGGTGGAGAAAACAGAAGAGAATTCTGGAAAAAAGAAGCTGAGTAAGTGAGTCGCCATGATGCTCCCACTCCAGACAGACACAGGTTAAGATCCTCTCTGGTAAGCCAGCTCATGGGCTACACAGAATATTAGAAATGGGTTAGAACAATATGTAAGAGCTAGCCAATAAGAAACTGGACCTAGCCAGGCCAGACAGTGTTTGAAAGAATACAGTTTCCGTGTAATTATTTCAGGGAATAAACTAGCCATGCGGGCGGCCGGGTGCCGGGGACGCAGCCCTGCCGCTCCTATTTCAACAGATGGCACCCAGACGTGATGGGCTAAATCCACTTAAAAACCTGAGAGGGCTTAAAAAGGAGAGAGAGAAAATTTAAGACAGCTTTTTGCTGTTTCTGGGTTGCGTGCCGCAAAGAAATTGTCCTGACTCGGCAGCAGAAAAAAACTGGCTGTTTTAAAATGCCGGCTTTCTGGGCTGTGCCGCCATTGTGATCTCTGTCTGGCTCCGGCAGGAGACAGAGCTTATGAATGGAGCATTTGGGTTAAAGTGCTACGATTTGTTTGATGGCAACTAGACTGCTGTGTGCCTAAAAGGGGGACATTGTGTGCTGCAGCTCAGAGGCACAAGCAGCTCCGCCATGCTAATGGTGCAATGTGCAAGGATCAGAGACACAATCGGCTCCGCCATGTTGGACTGGGCGGGGCCAGCATACAGTACCTGTTTTTGACCTAGGAATGTCACAGCTTAGATTCTTAAGCCCTTAGTGATTCAAAGGCGCAAAACAAAGTGCTCCTGGATAGTAAAAAAATTACAGATTCACAATAGGACAGATTCAGACATAAAAGACCTTTATGGATCACATTGTTGGATAAATGTACCTAGGCTTGGGAAAGAGAAGAAAAAGAATATAAAGAATAAAGTTAATGTCTTAAAAAGAAAAAGGGTAAAGTCTTTAAAGAGACAGAGTACAGATAGTTATAGATTAAAAGAAATAAAGAAAAATAAGCCACGTAAAAATGGAAAATTCACAGAGTCTGGATTATGTACATTGTGATTTCTTTAAAATTTTTGACTGTGAAGGAGCTAAGTACAGAGAGACATTTCATTATATGGGCTGCTAAGCTAAACCAAAATGGATATAAGGGTATTATGATTTCAAAATTTGGGTCTAAGGATATGATGCTTTGGAGAGGGTCTTCTTTTGTTTTTGCAGAGGATGAGACCCTGTGGATTGCATCTATTCTGATTTGGTATGATAGACCACGCCCTCCTGAAAGGTTGCTGTGAATACCCTCAAAAAATTGCTTCGCTCAATTGCCAACTGAGATGAAACTAGCACACAGGTTATACCATGAACAACCTAATTAACGACACCCCTATTCAGCAGGAAGCAGTTTGGAGAGAAAAAACTACGCCCATGTTCCCAAATACTGTTTATAACTGTTCTTTTACATTTAAAGGGGGATATGATATAGATATGAATAATTTGCATTGGTATGGATTTTAAGGTCAATTTTGTTATATGTATATGTATTTTTGATCTTGATTAAGGTATTGTGATTGTGTAGTTCATTTTAAAATGTAATGTATAATTAGGAAATATAGGTTGCTAATGGGTAATCATCAATAATAGTCAAGCTTGTAGTCATGTTAGTTCGATTTTCTAGATATATAGAGATATATTTCAATTAGATAGGCATTCTTCATATCTTTCAAAGACTGCAGAATATGGCATTTAAAATATTTTAATAACTTAGGACTTTTCATGACAAGGAGACACGTCTGCTCCTGGCAGCACCAGCTACTTCAAGAGGAAGATGGGCATCGAAGAGGATCCTTATGGAGTTGGATAGTCATTTGGGCAAGAAACTGCTTTTGCCTGGACTGTTGCATAAACTGGACACAGAGAACCCACAGAGAGAGGACTACTGAACTTGCCTAAAGGTGAGATGGTCTTTCGGGGTTCCTGATTCATGAAAGAGTCTGCGAGACATTCTGCAGGACACAGCAGAAAATGACTGAACTGTCTTTGAAATTTCCTGCTTCATGAAAATGTCTCTGGATACCATGGGCCTGTAGGCCAAAGATGGATGCCCCAACGGTACCAAAGAACTTTGGGTGACTGTCCAGGCAGCGAGATGTCTCTGTCATTTCTAGAGTTTTCTTATTTCTTGTTTACTTAAGTATTATTATATCCTTCTGGAGTCTTTGATGGAGTTGAAAAATAAATATAGTTTTCCTTAGTTATGATAAGAGATAAAATAAATATAAATATTGTAACTGTAATTCTTACTTGATAACTGTTTTGTTATATGTAATTTTACTATGTTAAAGTTAAAGCCTTTCTTTTTTTGTTTAAACAGAAAAAGGGGAAATGATGTGGGAGTGATTTCTTATTAATAAAGAAACTGCCTAGGCCCCTTGATAGGCCCACCCTTAGGTGGGTGGAGAAAACAGAAGAGAATTCTGGAAAAAAGAAGCTGAGTAAGTGAGTCGCCATGATGCTCCCACTCCAGACAGACACAGGTTAAGATCCTCTCTGGTAAGCCAGCTCATGGGCTACACAGAATATTAGAAATGGGTTAGAACAATATGTAAGAGCTAGCCAATAAGAAACTGGACCTAGCCAGGCCAGACAGTGTTTGAAAGAATACAGTTTCCGTGTAATTATTTCGGGGCATAAGCTAGCCATGCGGGCGGCCGGGTGCCGGGGACGCAGCCCTGCCGCTCTTAATTCAACACTCATATTTACTACTCAGCTCATCATCTATTTAAACTGATGGCCCACAGAAACTCTACCACTTTGTCATCATTCGGATATTCCTTCACATACAATCACTGAGTTGCTAACTTTACTGCCAGCCGTGTGTGTGTGTGTGTGTGTGTGTGTGTGTGTGTGTGTTTTGCGGGAGAATTGTCTGTATTCTGTCAATCATATTTTAAATAAATGCTGATTGGCCAGTAGCCAGGCAGGATGTATAGGTGGGTCAACCAGACAGGAAGTAGAGGCAGGGCGATGAGAACAGGAGAATTCAGGGAAGGAGAAAGCCCATTGCTCCCATTCCTGCTTAGACCACCAAAAGAGAAGATGTAACCTGCCAGGCTGAGGAAGGTACCAAGCCACGTGGCTAATGTAGATAAGAAAAATGGGTTAATATAAGCTACACGAGTTAACAAGAAGCCTGAGGCCTGGTGGTGGTGGCGCATGCCTTTAATCCCAGCACTCGGGAGGCAGAGGCAGGCGGATCTCTGTGAGTTTGAGACCAGCCTGGTCTACAAGAGCTAGTTCCAGGACAGGCTCCAAAACCACACAGAAACCCTGTCTCGAAAAAACAAAAAATTAAAACAAAAACAAGAAGCCTGAGCTAATGGGCCAATCAGTTTTATAACTTATGGGATCTCTGTGTGATTTTCTCTGGGACTTGCCTGCTGTGGGGTACCAGGCAAGACAGAAACCCCAACAAGCAGGCCCCTCATGTTACATGTGTGCACATTTATATATGGTGAAGGAGGTGGATGGAGCTATTTTGTAAAACATAGCTATGCTTTAAAGTGTTAGCTATTTACACAATAACAAGTTCTTGCTTAAACATTATAAGATGTAGCAAGTCATATTCTTAGAATGGAGGGATTGTTAGATGTTGGAAAATTCTATTTACATAGTTTGCATGTTGTAGATTTCTGATTGTAAAATACAGCTGCCAATATTGATTAAATAAATATATCTTTAGCATATGTATACATGCTTTCACACAGACATATTTTGTTTTACAATTTGTGTTAATTTTCCTAAGGACTGTTATTATTTCATATATTTTCACTATGGTATTATTATCATTCATCTTTCTTCTTTTATCAAAGTTGTCAGTGTAATCTCGGTTGACATTGATTCATAAATAAACTCAGACCTGAATTAAATGTAGAACACCCTAGGATTTCATACATGCCCTTGAGTATATTCTATCCCAAATCTGTCTTGTGAGTGAATCTACTTCGAGTATCATATCATCCAGAATGAGGAACAAACAATACAAGTGTATCCTTACCTTCCATCCCCATAACACAGCTATGGTGGTAAACAAATCACATGGGATAAATGTTTCCATTACATGTAATTGGTCTTTATTTTTATAGCCCAGTCTTACCACGCAAAAGTAGTTATTGCATACTTACACCTTTTCGTTTTCATCATCATCTCCTATTCAGATGAGCTGATTGGGAAAACTCTAATGAGGGGTAGAATTTGATATCATGCAAATGTACTCTTTCCTAGATGATGAGTTTATTCTCATCTTTTGCTTAAGAAGATCAACTCATAAATAACACAGATGAATCGAACCTATGCATACATAATGACTTAGAGACAGCTCCACTCTTTGTGTGTATGCCTATCTTCAATTCTTTTTTCTATACGACCACTTTGAATAAAATTTTCAGTAATGTTTTTATAATTATAACCAAAAAACCATATGAAGATAAAAAGTTATGTACTCCCTGAGTACTGAAAAATCTTGGTATTATTTGAAATTTATTCATAATAATATTTGAAATGAATCTTGGAGAAAGAATTTATAAAACAGATTTTAGACCAAAGTAATCATCAAATTTTATGGAAGCTTCCATTTGGCATATTACAGTATTAATATGACACCAGGATAAACAGACTGTAGCATATCTCAAATGATGATATATTAAAGATCATAAAACCCCTTTGAATGCAAAGATCTGCTTATTAAAAGCATCAATATTGCATTTACTGCACACAGATAAAATTTACATCAAAACACTTCATAATGAGATGGTGGAGAATGTGAGAGAAGTTATGAGGAGAAAAGTTATCTTAAATAATAATCACTTCAATGTAATAAATGTCTAAAAACTGATGGCTTAGAGCTTCTACCCTTGGCGCTCAGTAAGCAGTTATCCTGTCGAAACTGCCACCGCTGACTGAGAAGTGTTCAAAAGGCTCCACTGGAATATTGACAGGCCTCACATCTTGTATGTGTTGAGGCGATAAGAAGATTAAATTTATATTTACTTTAGCTTATTACTCAGCCTTGTAGTCACAAAAGAGACACATTTTGTTAAGTTTTATGGGATGATGAGCGTTATCTGTAGGAATAAAAGAGGCACACGCTTGCCACTCTTTTCTTAATCACGATAGCATGTGACACTTTACCCGGTACCTTGGAAGCAGAGAAACAGAAGCAGTGTGTTTAAGCTCTGTGTCTCTCTGTCTTTTTGTCTCTCTGTGTCTTTGTCTTTCTGTCCCATGGCAAATTTATCCTGCTACTTTGAGATATATTCATATATATAACCGCGCTACACTTCCTGTCATTGTGACAAAACTTGCATCAGAAGCAGTTTCAGGAAGGAAGTGTCTATTTTGTCTCATAATCGTCTTTCCAGGTAGGAAAGACATGACGGGTGGAGTCAATAGTGGTGGCTGCCTGTGGAACAACTTGACCACATTGTGGAAGATCTAGAAGCAGAAAACGTAGAGCAGCTCACTTGGTAGTTAGGACACAGCTGCCACCATTCTGCAAACTGAAAATCTGCTGCCTCTAGGAAATAAGAGACCAAACACATGAGCCTGAAGGATAAGTTTCATCTTTTAAAATATGTAATATTATAAATAAACACATAATTTTGGGGTCCTCTGAAGTTGGCCTCCAGGGTACTATTACTTCTCTGCAGGGGGAGCTTCAGTTTATTGTGTTTAGTCTACTGACAGGCTAAATGAGTCCCACCCAGCCACCAGGAGACTAGCAAAATCTTATCAAATGTCCACTGAATATCATGTCCTCTATGTCAAAACGCCTGAGTTTTCTCAATTTTGCTGCTGTGCAATGACAATCTGTAACATTATTAAAAGTGCATTTGTACAATCTCTCGGTTATTCTTACAGTGACATAACATGCCATAGTCTCACTCCGGCTCTGCCCATTTACCCTCACGTTTATATACCTCTCAACTTTAATGTATTTCAAGGTTAAACATAACTAATTAAGAACTAACTAAATGATTATCCATTTGATTTCCATCACTATATATGATATAAGTCTATTTTCTTGCTGTGTTTTTACACAGTACAAACAGAAAAAAATTCTTTTAAGATATATTGATTTTGTTTTAAATCATCCATTTAATATTATGGAGTTAAGTGTGTACATTTTTACTGGGTGACACATATATCTTTTCATTTTTATTTATTCTAACAAAATGAGGTGGATAATTTTTAAAAGACAGGATTTCAATAAAGATATATTAAAATAATAAAATAATATATTAAAAATTAATATAGAGCAAAGATTTGTCAAATCTTTAAGAAAGAAGATCAGATGAAAGTATGTCTTGAAAGAGTAGGGAGTAGGGAATATTTTGCCTTGAGTTCAGTTATCACTGGATCTCATTAAGTTGTATAATGCATTGTTTCTCTATTTCTCTGTCTTTAAATGGGATTCTTACATTCCCTAATCACATATTTAATACAGCAAAATTATGGAGCAGGCTCTGTGCTATTTGTTAAATATAGAAATAGGAAGAAATGGGGTGGAATATTATTAGGTTTTCCATATAGTTCATATTCCATCCTAGAGTAGTGATGTCTGAAGAGATAATGTATACGTTGTAGTAGCAGGCCTGACATATAGAAAGAAACCACTATATGGCTACTTTTATTTATGTTGTTATTTTTAGTAGCACTATCATTAGATACACCTGACTAGTTGAATGTGCAGTCAGAGTGTAACTTAAGGAATGGAAGTGAGGGCTTGAAATGTTCTGAAAAATAGCATCACTAGATAAATCTGTTCAAAGATGATGAAACTGAAATATTATAAAGTTGTTTTAGTTTATTACTAACAAAGGTGGATGCAGGGGAAGATGTTAAGAGGGTCTATCTAAGATAATAGATGATACTTAGCTGTCTAGAAAGATGATAGATAGATAGATAGATAGAAGATACATAGATAGACAGATAGATGATAGATAAACAGAGAAATAGATGGGATTAAGTAAATATATTGATGAATATGGATAGATAGTAACAGGCTGTTGACATGTGCATCCATGTGTGCACAAATATTTGATATGTTTGTATAAATATGTGTTGTTATAGGAACTGTCTTTCTACGGAAGGAAGAGGTGGGAGGAAGAGGAAGAGAAGTGAAGAGAACAGAGGAGGAAGGAGGAAAGAGAGGGAGCACAAATAAACACGCACATGTCAATATTAACAGCTGATACTAGCAAACACTGGGCATGAAGGTGTCCTGTGAATGCTCCATTTTAGAACTTCTCATACACACATCTTTTACTTTAAATCTCATTTTAACTTTATGATGTGGTGATGCAATTGCCCTTCTTTTGCAGAATAGGAAATTTCAGGACACAGAGGTAAGGTTGTTTTCCCAAGTTTTCACAACTTCCAATGAAATTAGCAGACTAATATTTGAATCAGTAAGCTTCTGTGAGAGTCTATGTCACCAGCACTAGAATGTACTGCCATCGTCGATGTAGTAGATGCCAATCAGAAAGGATAAGCCTGTCGGATGGGCTGGATATACTTCACAGTAGGATTTCAAATCACTTGAAGCAGATAGAGAAGCCCATACCTTTCGGGAGCAGTAGCCTTCAGAGAAGAGGAAGCCAGTGTGGAAACAGGGCAGGCAGAGTGAACAGATGTAACTGCCTCAGCAGCAATAAGCCCAGCATCAGTAACATTCAACCCCAACCCTAAGCCTATTGTTGGAGTGCATGGATCCACCTCTCTCTTGACTTCCCCTTTCTATCTGCTCTCATTCTGATGACCGGATACTTGGGATTTTTACCCGAAATACATTTCTTTTATCCCACTTTTTTTTTTTTTTTTTTTTTTTTTTTTTTTTTTTTTTTTTTTTTTNTTTTTTTTTTTTTTTTTTTTTTTTTTTTTTTTTTTTTTTTTTTTTTTTTTGAGGAGGCGGAGGAGGCCGTGCTCATGATAACCTTGCTCATGCTCTCTATGTTAACTTCGTCAGGGGATGCAGCCTTTCTAAAAGGCTAAAAGGTACACAGTGTACTCCAACAACCTTCAGACATCTTTACAATTCAAATTTCTGGGCAGAAGCTTTTAATAATCTACACTAGTCACTGTGGCTGGCGTCAAGAGCTGCGTTGAGTTCCTCATCAGGTGACGTGAAAATCTTGTGATGATGAGAATGAAGATACCTTGTGTACTTCCTGTGAGCTTTCTTACCTCACTGTAGTTGGGAGGGCATTCTTTGAGTTCCTTTGCATTTATCCACACCATTCTGACAGTAGCAGAGAGATTCTTTCTGCTCTCATCTCTTCAGAACCTCAGAGATATATTTGTTTACAGTGCTGGGGCCCAGATTTTGAGAAATAAGCCTTGAGCAGGGGAGGTTTCATTCAGAGCTCTCTTCTCTCAGTTTATAGGCAGCTGGCACTCTTTGTTTGATCACATAGGCTTTCTCCTAGCATGAACTGGGGAAGAACAGAATGAGAGCAAGGGAAGCCTTATCCTCTCTGAGAAGTGGATGAAGGGTGGGGTGGGGGAGGAAGATGGAGGGAACAGAAGGAGGGGAGGGAGTGGGAACTGGGATTGAAATGTAAAATTCCAATTAAAAAATATTTAGCAGTATTTCCCAAATGTTACTTGCTTGCTCAATTCAATGATGTTAGGCATGTAGCAACCAGAGACTTGGCAAATATTCTGTCTACAGGCACCCTACATTTTGTAGATTGAATTGAATTTGTGCCAGATTACATACCCTTCATCACGTGTGTGGGAGGGGCTTGCTTAAAACCTTCATAAACAATTTTCAATACAAAGCCAAAATTATAAATATGTTGAACTTGATTGGTGAGTCATATTTGTTCATCCCTCTAGGATCCCACCTTCCAGAATGGTGATGTCTATAGGATGGAATAGTGACAAATACCAAGGAAAGGGATTCAGTATGGGAATAAAACAAAAATCTCAAGGGAAGCTTTTTGGATGATGATTGCTTTTGGTGTTCTTTCTTCTATGATGGTAGACAAGTGTAACAGACACAGATGCATTTTCTGGTTTTATTTAGCAAAAGAACAATAAGAAAAAGAACATGAAGAACACTGAATGTTTCTATCACCTCAAGAAAGAAACAAACAAACAAAAAACCTGTCATACATGTACAGATTCTGTTCCCAGAACAATTGCATTTAGAGACTAGCTTCTGAAAGTTAAAGTTAGGGCATGGTGTAAGCACTTATCAATAGGATTAACACTTACGGGAGACCCAAAGGGCTCTGTTGCTGTCATGTGAGGATTTTAGAGTATGGTGTTGGTCTGAAGGCCAGAGGTGAGCCCACATCAAGACTTGGCCGTGTCAGCAGTCAGCATCCTCAGCTTGGACATTTATCTTCCAAAACTATGTGAAATCTGTCATACTGTCTGCAATGACCTTTTATTATGCTCCCAAGAACAAAATCTCATTCTCTAAGGTATCTTTCTCCCCAACGGTCTTAGTAGATAAATTAATTGTGTGTGTGTGTGTGTGTGTGCGTGTGTGTGTGTGTGTGTGTGAGAGAGAGAGAGAGAGAGAGAGAGAGAGAGAGATATTAATCCCTTGCTATTTCTCAAGACCATGAGGCTACTTTTACATTCTCTGTTTCCCATAAGCAAATGATATTTTTTAAGTTATTATGGTGGAAAGAAACATTTCAAGATCTCTAACGGGACTCTTTGCCCTAAGATCTCTCCTTCATTTACACAGGGAACTGATACAGTTCTGGCATTTTTTGATTCCATCCATTAATAGCTGGCATCTACACAGTCAGATCACTGTTATCCTGTGACCTTGTGGGTTTTCAAGAGGTGGCAAAATCACCATTTTAGGCGTTTTCTTCACTTACTGAAAGATGACATTGGAAAACAGCACCAAGCAAATGCTAAGAAGGGAATTGTCACTTCCTTTTCCTACACGTACCTTTTCTGATCTGTTCGCAATTGACTATCTGACTTTGGGTATTGTGGTGACTTAAATCTCATCTCCCCATGGCACACATAAATATTTCTTGGTCTACAAATTGTGTGGGGACTTCCTAGGTAGTGATACAATTTTTTACTGTAGACCTTCTGATCAATAAGTAACCATCAAAGATTTATATAGTTCAGAACATCCTGGCACCAAGTGGAGTAAATACATCTTCTTCTGAATTTGAATGGCTGCTGAGAATATTCATTTCATTAGCAGCCTCTGTTACTCTCCAGTGATCTGCAGAAATCAGTCATTAAAACACTTTCTAGATAGTCTGCATCTATACTCATCAACATATTTGTGAAATCCAGTTTCTATGCATATTCTTACCAGGCACATGTGTGTGTGTGTGTGTGTGTGTGTGTGTGTGTGTGTGTGTGCTAGTGTCTTTATCTATAACAATATATCTGCCCATCTTACACTTGGAAATTTTTCTGTATGTACATAACATCTGGTATCTCTAGTTTTTAAATTGAATTTTATTTTTACTGTGGTGGTGGTGGGGTGTATATGTGTGTGTGTATGAGCCTTGTTATGTGCACATGCGTGTACCAGCCCACAGAGTCCAGGAGATAGAATTATATCCCAACCCCTGGAGCTAGAGTTTCATGTAGTGGTTATCCACCTTACACGAGTGTTGAACTGAACTCATATCCTTTGAGAAAGTGTTGTGTGTTATTAACCCTTGTGCTATTTTTCCAGTCCTCCGACCTTTTTTAGAAGGACCCAAAAAATGTGTGGAGATTCAATCACTATACCTGTCTTACCTCCACATTTATAAAGGATTTTGCAAATAAACACAAGCAAAGCTTCTATGATTGTCTATTGCTAGTATGTTAAAATAATCTAGAAATTAATGAAGCAGCACAGTTTAGGTAGAAGACTGGAGTGTCGCTGTTTAGTATACTGACCTTCATTTACCTTCTCATTCTCCGATTTAGTGGCATAAAACTACATTCTCCATTTATGCTGGTGTAATTTAGCAAGACTTTCTAATATTTTTTATCCATACCACTCTGTTTTAGCTTTAACCCTGTTTCCTGCAATATGCAAATATTTGACTAACATTGTAGGCTGGGTATCTATATGGATGGGAAAGAACTGACAGCATAGAGGATGATTTCAGCACACAGGTAGCTAGCAACCTCTAGAGAGATAATTATGGAAATAACCTCACCCATCTTCAAACGCTTCGGATTCTCATGGGAAGGTGGTATCCTGGGACCAATGCTTCATGTGCTAGTCTGCCACAACATAGTCAAATTTATGTTAACATGGTATATTCAACAACATTGTGAAGTATGTATTCGTCAAGCAGGAGATGTAAGAAGAGTAGACCCTCCTGTTCTGTGGCAGCACTGGAATACTCTAAATTTTAAAACCAGGTAGTATCATAAAATAAGGGTACATACATGTGCTTTAGAAATAATAAGAATATTTAAAAGAATTAACTAAAATTATTGAAATAAACTGGGGAAGAAGAACCAAAGTGAGGAAGATAATTATTGTTTCTAGCTGTAATATATTTTAAAACCACACATGGAGGATATGGTAAGTCAAGTAAAGGCATAGAGAGGTATGTTTAGAAGTATGGATTAATGTAGCTATATTAAATGTGAAGAATTTGTTTTCTAAGATTGCCATGAGAAAATAACACAGCTTAGATCTCTTCACAGACATTAGTTTCCTCATAAATTTATAGAGTCTAGAGTTTCTCCATCAACCTGTCTATACATTTAATTTTTTCAAAAGAGCATCACATTTTATTTTGGGTACTGGGTAGTTGTAACAAAACAAAACAAGGCAAAGCAAAATGAAACAAAACAAAAAGATACACAGATTACTAGAAAAGGGTTAAATTAAGATGTAACAGTTAGCCGATAAAGAAGCTAGAGCTAATGAGCCAAGCAGTGATTTAAATACTATAGTTTCTGTGTGATTATTTTGGGGCTGAGCAGCTGGGAACCAAAAAGCAGTCTCCTTCAACAGTGAGGAATTGGAGGGAGGTTACCTGGGAGGGGCAGTAGAAGGGAGGAATTGGAGGAAAAAAGTGATATAAGTCTATTTCAATTTAAATCATATTGGGGGGGGGGAAGAAAACCCCTAAAGAAACAAAACAGCAACAAAATTCCCAATCTAAGAATGGTGGTGAGTATTTGTAATCCCACCCTGGGAGGTAGAAGTGGGGATGTTTGAGTCTCACTGGATCTTCAGGTCAGTTTATATTTAAATGCCTGGTCAGTGGGAGACCCTTCCTTATTAAAGAAGGTAGTCCGTTTCTGAGAGATGAAGCATGAGGTCAACTTTTGTTCTTCATAGACACACACACACACACGCACACACACAGACAAAGAGAGACAGAGACAGACAGAGAGCACAGGGGAAAGAAACTTGAAGCCATAGAACTTGACTGTATACATCATGAATTTCCTATTAACCATCATGAATTTCCTATTAACCATCCATATACTTAAATTATAATCAATTAATTATCTCTCACATTGCACTCTACCCAAAAGCTCATAAAAATACCTAATAATATAGTTACAATGTTTTCTGTTTTAAGAGGAATATTTAACTCTCCCAAGACCCCATCGCCTCACTAAATAGGAGGATAGATAATGTGTCTGTTACAAAAAAAGGAATACTTTATATTCCTGAAATTCAGAGTGACAGCTCCACACAGGGGCCACTTTCACTGACTTATTGTGTAAGTGTTAGTTTCAGAGACTTTAAGGGAAAAACAGGGTGAAACTTCCTCCAGACTGGTAATAACAGACAGTAGTTATTTAAATATCAAATAACTTTTAAAATCAGCTTCAGACAGTGAATTTTTATTAATTAAATTTAATCATTTATTATACATTCCTACTGCAGCCCCTCCCCCATCCACCCCTTCTCTGTTTCTGTTCAAAAAAGGCTGTGGTGAATATCCCTCAATCCTTTCTGTGTCTTCCCCACCTATAAACTAATTAGGAAAGAAGGAAATTTAGACAAAAGAGAGGGATGTGTTTTCAGGTCTAGAAATCTGGAGATTAGCCATGAGAATCTCTCAAACTCTTAATTATATTGTAACTTCATCTCCACTGCCACTGTAGAACTACTTGAAGGACTTCTATGAGTTTTACGTTTCAAATTAATAATGCTTTAGCTAATTAGCAGAAGAATAGAGAAGCTTAACTATCGGCTTGGAAGGATGTAGTCTGTTGAAAGAAAGAGAAAACGTGAGTGAAATTGTCTTCGGTTCACATTAGTGTTTAATCAACACGCACAGGTTAATGGGTGGTAAGGTAAGTCACAGGGACTATGAACCCAAAGTTCATATTTCAGTAGTAGATAATGTTTTAGAAGTCCAATAACACCTTCCAGGAGTTTCCGTCATTCGCAAATTAGAGACATAGATTATAATACGGTGAAAATTAGTCCTACTCTGGTGAACCTAGAGTAACAGTCCATTAAGTTCAGAATCTGAGCTCTGTAATTGACAATTTAAAAACTTTAAGCATCTAGATGTGAACTATCACAAGCCTTATTTTCATTCTAAAAATAGAGCAAAACTCTTTAAAACAGCAAATCAGCGATGTGCTGCTCTCCCTGAGGGAAGGAAGAGGCTGCATCACACATTCTCGCATTAGTGCCTTCATTGCCTCAGAAAAGAGTGTGACTCTCAGCCTCACAGGCTGATATGCAAATCGCATCTTTCTTAAGACTTTGCAAGCATCACTGAGGATTGTTCTGTAACCCTTGCAGATCCCTGCTTCCATCCAGGCATCACACCAGCCAATAGCTGCTTTCTTTCCTGCTGCACAAATACATTTTATCCAGGCTTTATATAAAATGGGAGACATTACAGTCAGCCTTGTGAATGCATGCTGAAACTAGCGCGATGTGCTGTTCCTGTGCCCACCCTATCTGTTCATGACCCACCTCCCCACAAAAATATGCCCCTAGAGCAAAGGAATAGTTCTTTTCATTAAATATTTACTTTCTTTTTTGTTTTGCAGTGTTATAACCAGTACTTAACCTGGCCTATTTTAGGCACACAATTAATTTTGGAGAATGAATTAATGTTTAAATAAATGAATGTATTTGTCTTTTTACTCAGTCCCATTGACTCTGATCAAAACCAACATTGCCAGTTATATGGAACCTTTGTGGCACTAGGGTTTATATATTCAAGTTTAATGTTCATACATACAGATGCCCCATCTGTAGGTGATGTGCTACATGAACAGTATCCCAGTATCAATAGAGCATCCTATCATTTCCATCCTGTCTATCTGCAGAGCTATCCACCTACCTCCTTTTTCAGTCTCAGTTTGTGAAGCCCAAGGCCAAGGTGTCAGCTAATTGTGTGTCTGTAAAGCTTAATCTTTGCTCCATAGGGAGAAGAACCTTCCTAGTTCCTCACAGGCATCAGAGGTAACTTAATTTTTAGACTCTTTGTGTGGGCACTAGTCACATGTAAGAGAGGAATGTCCTGCGATGTAATCACATTCTATAGGTCTCAGCTCTTGTCACCATTTCAATATTTTGGCTACAGCACATTAGCTTTAGAAGAGCATGTGCTGCCCATAACACATGCCATTCCCACAAAGCCACGCCACCCGAAGGTTAGTGACACAATGGCCTTGAAGACACAGGACAGCATAAAATTCTGGGTGGCAAAGATAAGATATGTAGTAGTAAGGAAAGTTGGTAACCACTGCTTTCCTTCGTCTGTTGAAACATCCTTCTTTATCCTGCATTGTTAACTCTCACAAAATTGACATTTGTGTTTTATCAAGGTTCCCAATCAGAAAATGAAAACTCATGTCCTAGCCTCAGAAGCAACTTCTGAAGACATGCATTCACAAATAAGAGCTGCATTAATAGCTCTTAATAGAAACAGCAAAGGATTGGGTAAGCCTGGATAAGAAAAAAGACTGTGCATGGGCAGTCTTAGCAGTTTCGGCAAAGGTGCATTCACCTGGATCTGCCAAGTGTTTCCTGAATGTGAGTGTTTAGGATGTAAGATCCAGATAGTCACTATTGTACTTTGGAGTTCTGGGATTCCAGGGTCACTTCTGATATATAGATGTTTTATAACTTTAATTTTTTTCTACATATGACTTTTTTGGTGAAATAAAATGCCTTCGTATTTACCAAGCCAACTTCTGCAGTTGTTTTATTTATTCAAAGAAAATAGGGCTGAGTATCTATTTCACCTACTCAATTCCTGGATTATTGCCCCATAACAAGAAAGGAGATGCCATGTATAGAAGGGGAAAAAACTATGTTAGTGGCCTCATCAGAATGAGCCCCATGAATCTATGAATTAGCACCAAGAGGAATGCCCAAGGGCTGAGGAGTTCTCTGCTGAGCTGCAGGGTTTTCCGTGCTGCTTTAATTTTGAACCAGGGCATTATCTTTGACATTTCTCACTTGAGAGGTATTTTTTCTAGATAGTCTTTGGGGATTTAAAGTAGGCTAAAAGGCTTTTTGAAGGATGGGGAAATGATGCTTTTATGTTTGTTATTTCCATTGCTGCTATTATTGAGAAAATTAGCTCAATACCAAGAGAAAAGAACAAACAACACATGATTACTTCAGTTTGTTGGGCTCTGCATCACTCCAAAACAGAAAAAAAAATCTTATTTCTTCAAATAATAATATACAAAATTAACTGGGAGAGAGGAAATTAAAAACAGAAGCTTTTATGAAAATGCCTAATGTTAAATATTAGTTAACTATATACTTTTATCTATCAAAGAAGAGATTTAAATAGCAGGGTTTATAACTCTTTGCACTGGTTTTGACAAATAAAAGCAAATTCACAAATAATTTTCTTAAAAACTCAGCAGAGACTGCCAGAGTATATTATGGAAATCCAACATGGTAATGACCCAGGCATGTTCAGCCTCAGCCTCACTCAAGTGAATTCTACCAACACTTGACAACAATAAAGGCATTCATGAATCAAAAGTGTTCATGGATGTCCCCAGGTAGCTTAAAATATTATGTAAGCAAATTAAATATAAAAATCATTGCAAAATCTATTAAAAATAAATTTCCTATTCCTTTTTATAAAGGACAAAATTTCAGTCTGTAACTATATCTTCCTGCATCTCAGAATAAAAAATTCCATAATTATAATTGTTAGAGACTAATAAATGAAATACTTTCCTTTGTTGTCATGTTTTTAATAATATAAAGCCTATATGAGGTGTATGGAAGGAATATTTTGGAGGGAACATGCTTATAATCCTTTTGGGACCTAATGAAATAATTTTGTGGGTCTTTTTTCGTTCTCTTGGCATTGGAGGTAAATGCATCATACATACATGGGTATGCTCGTCTCATTTTGACAGGTCTTATATTTGTAAAATTCTTTCTATTTCTATGAATATTTATTTTATTAAGGTTTATTTTCAGTTATAATAACATACAAATTTGGGTACCTCATTGGGATTTCTAGTATAATAATATGCTTTCCCAACATTGCAGCTTTTTTTTTTCTCTTTGGACATGCAGTGCAACTTTATAGAAAACATAAGAAAGTCATTGCCTTTGTCCAATCTTACAACCTTAGCCTTTTGATTAAAATGTCTACTATATTCATAAGTTAATGCCATTATAAATATAGCTGGATTCTCATCCACTGTTTTGAGAAATTTATCATCAGCAAATTTCTTTGTAATTCCTCTATAAATATTTATTAATATATAGCATTTAATCTTCTGTTGACTTTTGCTGTGAGTATGACGTATTGTGCCTTAGTTTTTTTTGAAATTTATTCTTTGATAAACACATATATGTATATAGTGAATTTGAGCATATCATTTCCATTATTGTTTATTCCCCTTGCATGTCTGTCCCCCCCCCCTTCAGTCTACAGTGTTTAGTTAGAATTTCCCATGAGTATGGGATGTGGTCATACTTCCTAAAAAATGGGGACAACACTACTGAAGAAAGATGACTTTCACTTCCTACCAGCCTCTTCACTCATAATTTCTTAGCTAAAGGTTGGGTCCAAGGGTCCATCCCTTGTCATCAGTGGAATGGTGACTGTCTCCATCTTTCCAGGCTTGTGAAGGCACATGAGCTCTTGTGTGTTTATGGTGCAATGGCATGCCATTTCAAGACGACAGCGTGTTACAGCACTGTTCCTTGTGTGCTTTTCCACTTTGTCTTAGAGATTTCCCTTGAGCTTTGAAGATGGAGGAACTGTTTCATTTAGGGATGATTACTAAGCAGTCATTTATTTTGTGCACTTTGACCAAGTATGAGTCTCTGCTGATTCCTTCTCACTGTGAACAGAGACTCCTTTGACCAAGGCTAAGAGCAGCATTAATTTATGGTTATAGACACCAATATTTAGAGTACAATGTCTACCTAGCAAAGCAAGAGTAGTAATTTTTCCCATAGTGCCTATGCCCTCCGCACCCATGGCTGTTGAACAGGCTTTTAGTAGTGGTTAGTGCTGAAATAGTCACACAATTGCTCCAGTAGGCATATGCTGCCTGGCAGGCTGAAACTGCAGCACACACAGGAAGAACACTTCAGGGTATGATCATGGATGAAAGTCTGAGGTGGTTCAGAGAGTCACCAGTCTGACCATTAATACATTTTAACAAAGAAAAAAAGGCTTTTATTCAGATACTGAGGTCAGCACTGTGAATGTTCTTTTTGCCCAGAGATTTTCACTGTTAAATATGAATGATAGCCATCACAGATTCCATAACATTTCATCACTATGGAAGTATCAATTGGGGCAATATCTTCCATCTGAATTACAACTTCATCTCTTTATGTCCTACAACCAAACTGTGTGATAGAGCAATAGAGTTGTACCTAGTTTCTTTAAGCATCTGGCATATATGGTAGAGTACCTTTGGGGCTACCCTGGGAAACAACTCCTAGGAAATATTTAATTTCTCATATTGAGATGTTGATTTAAGAACCCATTACAATTGTTTTTTCCACCTCTTTTGTTCCTTTATTTTATGTTTGTCTAAATTCCAACATATAAAAATTACTATAAGGTGGAGAAGTTATTTCACTTATTCTTAGCAACTTGGAAATATTGGGGTTTTTTTGTTAAAAAAATCAAGCATTGTAGTTTTGTTCGCACAGGATAATATCACATGAGACATGGCATGATTGAAAGTATCATTTTTTATTCATATATATATATATATATATATCAATTTTTCTCTTGCCTTCCTCCCACTTCTCCTTTTATCCTCTCCCATGATGTCTTCACTCCCAATTTACTCAGTATTCCTCTCTTTTTCTACTTCCCATGAGATTAGATCAATGTATATTTCTTTTAGGGTTCTCTTTGTTGTCTAGGTTGTTTGGAAAGAAATATATACTCACTCATATGTGACTTTTTGATATCAAGCAAAGAAAAACCAGCCTAAAATTCAAGACCCCAGAAAGTATCATTTTTAAGTACACTTGTCTGGCCACACATAGAACACTGCATTCACTCTCTTCTATATACTTCACCGTTAGAATAAGAAGGTTAGTCAGAGATAATTGTAAAGGAATATTGACCAGTAAAAAAAAAAAAAAACTATATTCTAAAGGGGAAACATAAAATTAATACTGCATTACAATGCTCAGGTTTAAGCATAAAATTTTAAATATCCTTAACATGAAAAGTCAAATAATAGGTAAAGTACTGGCTTCTATTAATAGAGATTTTTAAATATACTCTGAAAATATATTTAGAGTAATAACACAAACATAGCAAGAACTAAGAACTAAGTAACCTGACACTGCAAAGACTAGGAATGGAGAAGGTGGTGGAGAGTTGCTTGAAATTTTTTCAGATAACGTCTCCAGTGAACTTTGTGCAAGGTAGTTAGTTGCTCAATGGGCTTATTTTAAGTGAGCAGTGGAATAAGCTCTAGTGATCAATCACACAGCATGGAGAACATGTTAATAATAATGTGCTGCATATTTCGAAACAGCTAAAATGTAGGCTATACTAAAGGCACTACAAAGAACAATGAGACATAAAATGTAGATTAATTATCCCTATTTAATTATTCCACAATTTACTGTGGCTTGATATTGTGCACCATTAAATATGTAAAATGGATATTTGACAATTAGAATAAAATTTATTTAAAAATTTCAAATACCTGTCATGACAGCTTATTATTTTATTTTCATGATGAATAATTGAACATTGTAATTAGTAATCTCCCCAAATTACAGACCATGAAGGACGAGGAAGATATGTTTCTACAAGCATCATCCTTTGTTAAATTTTTTTGTAATATTCAAAGTCAGGTATATTCATACTGTTTATACTTCAGCAAAGATTCAGAACTGGGTCATTTTTGGCTGCTGTAATCTCTATAAAGAACAAACTTTTATTTGCTATGTATGCAGGCACGTAGAACAAACTCTTATAGAAGGATCCCTCACAAACACAAACACCCTGAAGATGCAACATTGCCATCAGAGAGAAGAGTCTTAAAATACTTAAAAAGACAAAATACAATAGCCAGTAAGGTCACTTTCCAAGAAGATATGATACCTTTAACATACAAGCACGAAATCAGAAAGTTAAAAGTGATATTTATTTTTACTATTTGTTTATTGCAATAGTTATTGCTTAATCAATACTTATTGCTTAAAATGGGAGGATTTTGCAACATAACAATTATAACTCTTTCCCAAAAACATACATGAAGTGGGGCTTCCCATGAGAGCTGCATGTCAGAATGTTGTGTCTGGCTTTCAGGAGAACTACTAACTCAGGAGAATCTTTTTATGGGTTGAGTTGTCCATTTTGTACAGTTCAGGTGAACTTAGAGAATTCAGTCCATGAGAGAATCATAAATTATCATTTTAGAATGATTTTTGTATTTTTTATTGACTTCATTTAAACTCACAACTACATAGCTTGATCATTTTTATCTTTGAGCACATGGACACATATTTATGACTTTAATGGAAAGACAGAAGGCATTTTTTTCCATATTGCCAGTCTGATTATACTGTGGGTAGATATTTTTCCTTTTTATATCGGTATAATTTGTGGTATATTTTACTGTGACCATAAAGTTCCATGGAAAATAGATTTGGAAATTTGATAAATAGAATAATTAATTCCTAGGAATAATATATGTCAATCTTAAGAGTCTATCAATCTGTTATTATTCATATAAACAAAGATTACATTGTTTTCAGATGATATTTGGTATAAGATGTGGGTCTGCTTGTTGGGGTTTCTGTTCCGCCCAATCCCTCAGCCGTTTAGTCCCAGAGAAAGTCACATAGAGATCTCCGTAAGATTATAAACTGATTGGCCCATTAGCTCAGGCTTTGTCTTAGCTCCTTTAACATATATTAACCCATTATTCTTATCTATGTTATCCACATGGCTTGCTACCTTTTCTCAGCCAAGCAGTTTACATCTTTCTTCTTTGGTGGTTTGCTGGTCTGCAGGAAGAGCTTCCTTCTTTTCAGAATATTCCTGTTCTCATGACCCCACCTCTACTTCCTGTCTGGTTGACCTGCCTATACTTCCTACTTGGCCAATCAGCATTTATTTAAAACATGATTGACAGAATACAGACAATTATCCCACACCAATTTGGTTAAGGGCAAAGTCAGAAATGGTGATGAGAAGACAATGGCAACAGAGAAGGAACAGTGTCCCTGAGGACAGACACAAATGCAAGGGTAGAGGAGCCAAAGGGCACTAACAACACCCTAGAGGCTCATAAGTGCAAAGTGAAACAAACCAGAAAATACCAGCAATAAAATATCAGATTCCTCCACCTGATATTAGTCCATGGAAACATCTAAGCTAATGAGCTCTGATACCATAAACTTGTGTAAAAACACATTTAAAAAAACCATTTCATCAATAATATTTTCTTACAGGAGCAATAGAAAAGTGACAGAAAACTGAAGTCTGGGCCTTCGGTGCACTGTGTCTCTGGATTAATTTGCTCTAACTCAGTTGAGTGTTTTCTTGTAGCACAGTTGACACTTGAAAGTTAACAAGGTTGTGATGTCTAATATTTTACAATGGTTAATCAAAGGAAGTTGGGATTGAACTGGGTGACAATTCCTCTCTCATCTCTGGAAAGGCTGTCAGTAGGTGATGGGTTAAGAATAATTATCTAGAAGAAGAAAAACGTGGGCTCTGTGAGATAGGGCTCTCCTCAGTTCCTGATGGTGCCTCCTTCTGTGGTTTCTCAGCACTCCTGCTATTCTTTTTTTTTTTTTTTTTTTTTTGGTTTTTCGAGACAGGGTTTCTCTGTGGTTTTGGAGCCTGTCCTGGAACTAGCTCTTGTAGACCAGGCTGGTCTCGAACTCACAGAGATTCGCCTGCCTCTGCCTCCCGAGTGCTGGGATTAAAGGCGTGCGCCACCACCGCCCAGCTACTCCTGCTATTCTTGACTGTCAAAGAAATCAAGCCTTCACCACCCAGGCCATTCTTCCTTTTCCTTTCCCCAAGGTATAAGACCCTGTGTGAAGTTAAGAATAAGTGGGGCAATAGGACAGACTCTGATGTGATGGGGGGGGGGGATCTGCTTTCTTCACTGAGCACAAAAGAGTAATTTTGAGATCCAGCTTCACTGCATCATCTGATTCTAGTAAGCAAATCCTCTGATCAGATTTTTATCATAAACGTAGAGACTATATCTACTTTAAACTATATTACTTTTTTATTTTTAGGTTGAAAAACTTATGTGAAGAAAATGGTTACAATTATTTTATATGCACATGAGTTAGAATTTGATGACATTGAAAGCATTCAGATGTCTGTCAGTATAGTTCAGCATAAGAGCGCACACACGGCGAGCCCTAAGCCTCAGTCTGATCTTTAGATCCCATGTCCCCAAACCTACATCATAGAGGAATATGCAAAGCTCCATCTAATAGTACAGCAAATATTGTTGTGCATCTCTTCTGTATACAAACAAATTTTATAGACTATTTTAAATATATTTTTGATTCTGTGATTTTTATGTGATGTCCTTTACTATTTGAATCTTATACGTTTTCATTTCTGAGACTCGTCTAAAATAATGCTTTATATTCTCAGCCAAAACCAAATAAAACCCAGTAATAAGCTAAGCAATCGCTTTCAATGCCCAAGGAAATTTACAGTGTTTTCTCTTTCAGAACTTAATGAAATTATGACAAATCTGAGATTTGAGAGAGCTATCTCTGAGCACATAGCAAATACATAAAACAAGAAGCAGAATTAATCACAAAGGACAGGAGACAAGCCCAAAGAAAAAAAAACAAAACTTTGTCCAGCATAATTTTATTTTGTACCAGTTCAGATTTCTCTCCTCCTCTCCTCCTCTCCCTGTTCTCTGAAAACCGTGCATGACGCTGGTGGGAGAGCAGCACTACTCGTTGGCTCATCACTGTGCACTCTTTTCCCCTTTGATAGAAAACTGCAGAATTTAATACAAATTACTTACTATGCCTGATTGCAATTTAAAATAACTCAAAACAACTGCAGAATAATTGGTCATTAAATGAAAAGTTATTGTGTAGGTAAGCATAAAAATGGATCAATGGGAGGCAAATTTGATATTTGTGCAACAAATTCATCATCAGATGAATGGACGTAATGTCTTATTTTCTTGCAAAGCAACAACTGGTTATTTATTGGGTCACAGAAGAAAGAACAACTTCAAGGCACAGGTCACTTTCTGCTGGTGAGATTTGGAGTAGACTGTTGCTTACCACAGTATAACTGAGGACTGGGGCCATTGGTAAAAAACAGTCCCATAAGAGAGTAGACATTGCTGTGACTGCTACAGAAACCAAGCTTTACTATTGTTGAAGCACTGGTGTGGTCAAGTGTACTGAATGCCTTATACCTCCACGTTGGGAAGGCAGAGGTAAAAGGATGGTGATTACTTCCAGCAGAGTTAGGGCTACATCATGAGACTTTGTCTTAGTTGGAAAGATAAAAATCAAAATAGAAACCAAAACAAGGTATTAAAAAAATCCACTTTATGTATGTGCTAAAATAATGTCATATGTGGTGCAATAATGTGAACATTATAATGCTTTGGGAAAGATGAAAGGTAATGAAATGAAATACACCTAATCATAGCATTATGTACCTCAAAATTACGCTTTTCAATTGTTTCTAGTTTGTGACAAGGAAAAGTAAACTGGTACTTTTCAATTATCTTAGGAACTAAACGCTGTGGCTTTTGCTTGCTGAAATAAAAACCTGTATATTGCCATATTCTAAAACAAAAACCAAGGATGGTAATCCTTCATTCAATTTTTTGTCTGTGTTATCCAAGAAAGTTCTAAAACAATGTAGAATATTACTGTTGCCTGTGGTTACACCTCAGCGGTTGAAGGCAAGTTACTTTTGCTGGACACATTGCTCACTTAGGGTTTAATACTTGGATGGTTCGAGCTGGATATAACCTGAAAACCTCCTTCCCTAAATACTAGCTTTCATAGTTCCATAAGGTGCTATACAAGCTGCCAAGGGAATAAAGCAAGTGGCAGAACCATCCAGCTATGTCACCTATGAACCATAGACCAGCATGGTGAAATAGCCTTAAACGTGCTAACACTAAGATGTTAGAAGTAAGAAATCCAGAATACCTTCCTGATAAAAGTCCTAGAGAATGTAGAGAAAATCCTCAACATAACTACTGAGACCTCAAGAACAGTGGCAATGGGTTTTTGATTCTACTGGACCTATTGGTTTCGTGGGAGCCTAGGCAGTTTCGTGGATGCTCACTTTACTAGACCTGGATGGAGGTGGGTGGTCCTTGGACTTCCCACAGGGCAGAGAACCCTGATTGCT
>NW_026067904.1:15462467-15480868 GCF_014885135.2 Alexandromys fortis
ATATATATATATATATATATATATATACTATGTAGCTGTAAAACAGTGAAACCATGAACTTTGTTGGTATATATACTTAGAAAGGATCATATTGATGAGGAAACTCAGACCTGAAAGACAAACAGCACATGCCCTCTCTTATTAGAACCTCCTAGCTCTAAATCTTCATATGTGAGTACATAGTCTGAAGTAACTATATAACCAGGAAAGTAAAATAGGAACATTGCCAAGACAATGGTTTCCTGAAGCAGTAGAGAGGGGATTAGCAGGATACAAGTGACCTGATCCTGGAATAGGAAAGCGGGACTCCTCATAGTGGCTGAGGGAGATGTACACAGAAGGTGGAAGGGGCAAGGGCAATAGCAGTATACAAATGATGTGATAGGGGAAATAAGAAAAGGGAAGGGGAAAACTGAATACAGAACAAAGGACTTTTCAAAATCCCACAAGGAATCACAATATTAACCACCTCTACAAATCCTATAATACATGTAACTCCATCTATCATACACATATGTAGTCTGAATGAACATTTCTCATCTGGGTCAGCAGTGCTTAGTCCGAGAACCACCTCATAAAGAAATGAATATAAGACTAGGAAAGGCTTTTCTGAATTGTTGGCCAATACAGCTCATGAGACTCCCAAAACCTATTGCTATTTTATTTATTTACCCATCAGAGTTGGACGATAAGTCTTTGCTGAAAACACCATGCACTTCAGAAAAAGATTCCAGGAAGTCCTGAGCTGAAAATGGAATGGATGGCCCTTCCACGAAAATTAGCTTTCGTGGTTCCAGAAGGGGTTATGCAAGCTTCCAAATGGGGACCCAGGCAAGCCTGTGAACCACAACAACCAGCATGACAAGGGCACCCTAAGAGTTCAGTAGTTGCGCCTATACCTTGATGATAAAAATCAGCTCTCTAATTGATCTTAAGGTCCATTCAATAAGCAAGAAACAATGCCTGGCACTGGAAACCTAGTTAACTACTCAGCGCTAGTGAAATCAATGTTTTGGGTGGGTAATCTCTAACTATGAATTTACTAAACCAGCATACTCCCTAACAATACTCCGCAAACATTTGTTTTTCTATCTATAGATAAGTGTCATATTCACTCCACATCAAGGAAGTTTCTCTTTGAAACTCAGAAAAATCATTACAGGAAATCACAACCAAAGAAATTTCTGAGTCACGGAGCCCAGTCTCAACAGATATATAAGCAATGTTTTCCCACACCTAAGACTAATGGTACCATTATGGACAGGAGGAAGGGGAGGGCAGGAAGATGGTAAGAGCCAGAAAAGCAGGAAGTTTTCTGTGAGGTTACTTGTCCCCATTATATCAGAAATACTACTCATTAAGACTCACTGACATAACTACTCAAAGATGAGCTGAATAAGGGTGACATCAATGAACATGCCAACAGGACAGAGAGAAGCCCACTGGATCTACATAAAGAACTATAAGCAACTGTAAGTATGGGAGAGGGAGAGGATGTCTTCTCCTGGGAAGAGCACACCAATTTTTGTACAGTGCCAAGTAGTCAGTCCTGAAAACATACATACACATGACATTATATGGAATGAACAGATTGTAGTTATGAATATATATGTCTATACATAAGCATTCAATAGCAATTAGTTTAAAAAGGAGAGGTTATGGATTTGAAGGAGACCTTCAAATCTGGAATAAACAGTGTTTGGAAAGAGGAAATAAAAGGGAAAAATAAATCAATTATAATCTCAAAAATTTTAAAAGAACAGTAAAATAAGAAAATCTAACAATGCCATTTTGCTATATAAGTATAATTCCTTACAATATTCTATAATATAATTTTAAGTAACAGACAAGATTTTTATTTATTTATTTATTTATTTATTTATTTATTTATTTATTTATTTATTAGTTTTTCGAGACAGGGTTTCTCTGTGGCTTTGGAGCCTGTCCTGGCACTAGCTCTGTAGACCAGGCTGGTCTAGAACTCACAGAGATCCGCCTGCCTCTGCCTCCCGAGTGCTGGGATTNCTTCCTTTTTTTTTTTTTCGAGACAGGGTTTCTCTGTGGCTTTGGAGCCTGTCCTGGCACTAGCTCTGTAGACCAGGCTGGTCTAGAACTCACAGAGATCCGCCTGCCTCTGCCTCCCGAGTGCTGGGATTAAAGGCGTGCGCCACCATCGCCCGGCATAACAGACAAGATTTTGTGTGTGGGTGTGCATGCATGTGCATGTGCATGCATGTATGTGTTAAAACAATTTTTGAGTTGGGTGGTAATTGCACCTTTAATTCCAGCACGTGGGAGTCAGAGGCAGGCGGATCCCTGTTTGTTCAATGCCTGGCTGGTCTACAAACTGAGCTCTACTACAGTCAGGGCTACATAAAGAAACCCTGTCTCAAAAATCAAAAAACAAAAAGCAAGGCAAAATTGAAGGTGTGCATGTTTTACTTACAATTTCTTTATTCAAAAACACACCTTGAAATACGTTTTACTAAATTGATTCTACATATATAATTGTCATACAAGAGAGCCAAAGTAATATTCTTCAGTAAATTATACATAAAATTGATCGCTATGGACATCTTACTATTTATAGACCTGGAGAGAGAACTGGGATATTAAGAACACTTGGCACAGTCATGCGAACTGATATTCAGCAGCACCTGCAGCAGGTGGCTTGAGTAAGTTTGTAATTTCAGCTTCAAGGTATGACATTCTCTTTTGACCTTTGTGGGTGCCTGTGTCCATAAACTCCTACACAGAGACATGTGCGCACAGATGCATCATAAACATCTTAAGGCAGAAGCTCAGTGCCCAGTGTGGCTTGAAGTGGAGGTGTTTCTACTGGCTGTTCCCTTAAGAGCCTTCTGCGTTTTTGTTCCAGTGTGACTTTAATGGGTATCACAGGATGCAAAATCGTAGTCAAGAGATCCCTTGTCTGACTTCCAGTTGTAGTGCTGTCAGGGTCATAGTTATTTAATGATATCTTCCTTAAGTCTTTAAGAACTTAGATCATAACATGATTTATGCACAAGATGCTTGTCTACTTCTTACCTAACATTTTTCTTTTCCCCAAATGCATTTCCTATTCCAGATTACCCAATAAATTCTTCTGTAAATATTTTATGTAAAAGTGTTTTTATTCTATTGCCAAATTTCAATGACTCTTGAATAAATTATTTACATAAACTTGGGTACTTGGGCTCAAACTTCATGTTTGGTTTCACAATGGACAATGTTTTGACAGGGAATTTAAGATTCTTATATTATTAAATATTTATGGGGTGGAATAAAAATGAATTAACTGTTGATGAAATGTAGTAGGAACTAATTTTTTACATTAAATCATTGATTATTTATGAGGATTGGAAAGTTCTGTTGGTGCTAAGTGATATAATGCTTGTGACACTTGCCAGAAGACAATGCCAACTATGGCATTGGCCTGTGCCCTTCATTTACTCAGATCAACACTGAAGAATGTTGGGATGATGGTCAATTTGGTGCAATCAGCCACATCTCTTATAATTCTGTGGCCAAATTGCAGTTTTGATGCCACAAAAGTTCTTTCTCAGGTTCTTTTCATCTAGCAATGGCTTTAGTTAGCAGTAACTTCCACTTGGAAAAATGATACAGTTGCTACATAAATCCAATGCACTAGTAACAGTGAAATACTATGAATAGTGTCAGGATACTCCTATTTCTTTAAATCATGAAGGTCTTTGCTCATTAAGGATAATAATGAATGTAACATACAAAGAACCAAAAACCAACCAAAAAAAAAACTACTTTGAAAACTATTTCAAGTCAAATTCAGCCCATTCTGTAGATACTGCTTTTTTTAGAATTTAAAATAATTCTATTTCTTCAGATTTCAAGAGCAAAATATTAAATTTTATAAATGATAGACAATAAACAGGTATCAACATTCATATACATTTAGTCATAATATATTTCCACATATTTTAATCAATTTAATACAAATAAAATTTTATGATAAATTTCTTTTGTGTAGTGTCCAGAATTGCTCTCTATATTCAGATTCAGATTGATAACCTAATCTTTCTCCATAGGTGCTCATCTCTACTGCTTTTCACTTTGGCTCAACCACTTTCTATCCGTTGACCTCAGTGATGTTTTGTGGCTCTTGCCTCCCTTTTTGTCTTCTGTAATTTTTATTTTGACTTCAATAACATTGTAAGATATTTCCATTCTCCCATTCTTTGTTACTTTGGTTTTACATGGGTGTGGAATAGTCCACTAAAGAGTGACTCTTTTTATCCCCTTCCTTTTCCCAGTTAAATGCTTTCTTGTGACTAGAGAACAAACTCAAACACCCCCAGCTTGATAATGAAGGAATGTCAGGAGGCAGACATGGCTCCCTTCTCAATCCTCATTCCTCACCCTCTTCACAGCCTATCTGTGCCATGACACAGGTCATCAGAGTCTCTGTCACTTCCCCCATCATTGTCTTGTACTATGAATATACAACATTGGCTACTCCCATTCCCCTCCCTTTCTGTGTCTTCCCTATGCATGTGTTTATGTGTAAGGTTCATGAATTGGGGGAGCTTTCTTTGCCCAGTCCCTACATTAAAATTCAAAGACTGGATACACCATATTTACAACAGGAGAAAAACGGTCTCCAATGCTCTCTATAGGTCTGACATGCATAAATTTTTTCAGCATTTTAGAATTTACTCTCCATTTCTCATTACTTCTTAAAGACAGCAACTCCAGTTTGTACTTTATTTACATGACATACATTATGTAACACAGTGACCATCAATACAATTTTGCTCCAAAATTCAAGTAAATAAATATTTCATTTGTATTCAAATGCTGACACATGGTGAGGGCAACCATAAACTCAGAAGAATACAGACACACGCATACACACACTGTATTAATAACACATGCAACACATTGTGAATTCCATACCATCTGTTTCAACTTTGGTAGTTTCTCATCTGACACAGTATAACAATTTAAACTATTTTAGAGATCAGAGATAGTTCTTAACTTATCATTTTAAATATTACCCTATAATATATGTTATTATAAAAACTCTGATTTATTCAAAGACATCACATGTACTGATCATCTTGTCTATTATACTAGTAATGCCTTTGTTCAAACTTTTTATGAAGTTTAGTTCTTAAATTTAATTCATTGTCAAATACTCGCAGCATTTATTCATTACACTTTTAATTCACTGTAGGTAGATCTAACTGCCAAACTGTATCTTATCAACGTTTTCACAGCCTCATAAAACTTGGGGCTAGAGAGATGACTCAGCCACTAAAAACACTTACTGACTTGCAGAAATCTCCAGTTTAGTGCCTAGCATCAACATGCTCTTATGAGATTCCCCTCTGTATGTTGTGAATACCACTGATTAATAAAGAAGCTGTTTTGGGCCTGTGATAGGGTAGAGCAGAGCTAGGCGAGGAAAACTAAAGTGAATGCTGGAAGAAAGAAGGTGGAGTCAGAGAGAAGCCATGGAGGCCTACCAGAGACAGATGCTGGTACTTTACCTAGTAAGCCATAAACATGATAATACACAAATTAATGGAGATGGGTTAATTTAAGATATGAGTTAGCCAGAAATGTGCTTAAGCTATTGGCCAAACAGTATTGCAAATAATATGGATTCTGTATAATTATTTCAGGGTTGAGCAGCCAAAAACAAACAAGTGGCCTCTTACAACAATATGCTATCTCAAAACAACTAGTAATTCCAATTACAGGGAATCTGACACCCATTTCTGGCTTCCACTGATTTCTGTATATATATGACACACATAAACTTATACACATACATGTAAATTTTAAAAAATAAATTCCAAGAATCAAAAATCACTTAACAAAAACCCCAGTATCAGATATAAGAAGACCTTATTTGTGGTGTAGTCAGGGTTATTTAAGAGACTCCCAAAACAGGGCACCCACCCACTGAGACAGTGGGGCTGATCTATTAGGATATCACCAAGGCCAGCTGGACTGGGACTGAAAATGCATGGGATTAAACCGGACTCACTGAATGTGGTGGACAATGAGGCCTGCTGAGAAGCCAAGGACAATGGCACTGGGTTTTGATCTTACTGCATGTATTGGCTTTGTGGGAGCCTAGCCGGTTTGGATGCTCACCTTCCTAGACCTGGATGGAGGGGGGAGGACTTTGGACTACCCACAGGGCAGGGAACCCTGACTGCTCTTTGGACTGGAGAGGGAGGGAGAAGGGAGTGGGACGTGGGGAGTGGGGGGAAGAGGAGGGAAAAGGAAGGCGGGGAGGAGGCAGAAATTTTTAATTAAAAAAATTAATACAAAATAAAAAAAACATAACAAAATAAAATAAAAAAGAGACTAACAAAACATGCAACACATTGCTGTTAGCCTTCATTGCTCTGAGAGATGGAAGGTAAGTCCTTTCTTGAAAACACCATGCACTTTTGACATGGCCCACAAGTTCCTGAGCTGGAATTAACCTGAATGCTTCCTCCCTGAGGACTAGCTTTCTTGTTACCAGAAAAGCTTTCTTGTCATCTTCTAAAGCAAGAAAACAGCCAATAGTCTTACCCAGCTTTGATGCCTATGGACCAAATCATGATCATCTTGGCACAATAACTTTAAAAGTCAGTAGTGATACACACAAATTGGGTTTAACCAATAGCTCTCTAATTGGTCCTAAGTCCCACTCAACAAGAAGGAAACCCTGCCTGGTACTAGAAACCTATTTAATTCTTTAGTCCTAGCAAAGTCATGCATCTTGAAGAACCTACAACCTACAATTTATTAAGTCAACATAATCCCTAACATTTGTCCTTTTACCCATAGTTCAGTCTAGTGTTCACCCCTTACCAAGGACATTTTTCTTTTCAACAGACCACTACAGAAAACCGAATTAAAATGCAGCTCTGTAAAGTCCAGTCCTAATGGATACATCTGCAATCAAATTCTACACAGAAAGCTCACAGATTATTGCTGAAGAGCAGCAGAATGATTTTAAGAACTTGAGGATCATGTAGATTGCTATGAGATTGTATCTTCTGGGAATATCAGAAACTACACCAATAAAATCCCAGCATGACTCTCTAAATATAAACTGAACAAGAACAAACAAACAAACAAAAAATAAGATATGACAAAGTGGATGGGAAGGAAACCCTACACCAAGACCTACACGCAACTAATGAATGTCGAGACAGGGATAAACAGTCTTCTCCAGGGAAAACACACATACTGGTTACTTGATACAAAATGTTCAGGCCAAAATCATATAGACAAGAAACTTTATGCAGACTGTGCAAGTCATATTTAGGAAGAGATATGTATGTACATGTACACATATGCATGCAACCCCATTTGATGACAAAAGAGGTCATGGATTTGAAAAAAAAAAACAATGGGAGTAATGAGAGGGTCGCAGGGATGAAAGGAGTATGAAATTATGTAATATATTATAATCTCAAAACTAAAGAAAAATGTTTTTAAATATTCTCTGGATATAACAAAATAACCACCATGGGCTAATATGACGAAGGACACTCAAAGAGTGCCTTAGCCTTTCTGTCTTATTTCCTAATATCTAATGTGATAGATACTTCATTTTTATATCAAAATTTTTATTTCTATAAATGAATCTTTACATTTAATACAGGAATTTAAAATGTTTTGAAATAGTTCTATATGAAACAGATTAGATGTTAGCTCTGTGCTCACGTATTCAATTTATATCAGCATTAAACTTCATATAACACAAAGTATTATCTGCATGCTTATCATTATCTAATTGCTGAATGAACTCTCTTAACAGAAACTTGGCTCAGGGACACAAGTCCCAGAGGTACACTCTCCCTTAACCCTTTGCTTACAGAACTCAGCAGTAAGAGACAAGTTTGATTCTTTTCATCTCAGGTGCCTAAGGCAGGGAATTGTATGATTAGAATGCATGTACTGAAGACAGGTAAGTCTAGGAAAAGGGGAAAAATGTTCACCTAAAGCAGATGCTATCATCTGTTTTGTTGTAGAAGTACAAACCCTTTTAAAATTAATAAAAAAAAGGGAGGAATATGTGGAGGTCCAAAATGTGAACCTATTTCCACCTTATCCAAAGGTCAGATATTTGGAGCTTACTTCTATTTCTTGCCTGTTTCAAACTCAAACAAAGGTCCTGCCTAGATTTAGATCAGAAAGTTCTGATTGTTCAAGGTTATAGTTAACAGATGTGCCTAATATTCAGCCCTTGTATTTCAGGTATAGAGAACTAGATCTGTTTCTAACTCAAAGAAAATTCTAAGGATCCAACTAAGTTTCTACTGACTAAAGAAAGTAATAATGGATTCCACCGAGGGTGTGGTTTGCCTGCAGTTTGTTTTGGTCTAGGGTGTGATCATTACTTGTCTTGTTCTAGCAACAGAATGTTGAACTAAGAATGTAGCCTGCAACCTCCAACCAGTTAGTGAATTTCCTTATATCATGTTAATGCAATTTTTAAATCTTACTTTTACATTTTGGGGTCAGGGTATTTTAAGCAACTGGAAATTAAACATGGGTGATTAAATATTCACTGGAACTCCCTTCTGGTACTTCAAAAACAACAACAACAACAACAAAACCTACTTAAGCTTGGATACCCCAGAAGCAGCTAGATACCTGCATGTAACTAGCCTTGTTCACCGTTTCTAGTTCTGGTCTTGAAGCTAAGCGTTAGTCTTAGGATTCTCACAATAATATTAGCAGAACAACACCACTTTCCAAGTCTTTTACTTGTTTTTTTTTTTCTCTCTGTAGCTGGATGGAATACAAATTAAGTGATGAATTATAAACAGAAGAACATGAATTATAAACAAAAAACCAATGTCCAAACCAAAAATGTATTTATTAGCAAATAAGAAGGCATGGGTTTCCAGGTGTCATTTAGCATGACATCATGGATTCTCTCACTACCTATTATAATATTGACTTTGCTTTTTGACATAGTACATAAACCAATATCTCAGTATTTGTGGTTTGACTAGTTGTTACCTTAGGATGCATAAATAAACCATCAAAATTGGAATACTTTAAAATTACCATTTAAAAGGCTATGTTCTGCTGGTCTCATTGTTCTCCAGTAGATATTTGCCAGGACATTCTGTATCTCTAGGTGTTTGTCCTGTAGATTATGATTGTTTTCAGCAGACAGAAAACAATGTTAAGGAAGTAAAAGAGTAGGAAAGCCTGATGCCACAGGATGCCTTGTTAGGGTTGCCTCTGCCCAAACCTGTCTTCGCATGGCAGTGTACCTGTGCATTAGATCTTTTCTTATTGCTGAGTCTCCCTCATGCTTATTTCTTTTCAACATTCTCTAAAGAGAGCCTGAGGTCTCTTTATCAATGCATCCTTAGCCTTGACAGATTTACATGTAATATTTTCAGGGAAGATGTGGACTAATAAGGTAAGTAGAGAAACAGTGGCTCTTGGACTGGGTACTAAAATATTGATTACATGAAAAATCACCTTTACAGTAGAAATGACTCTGTCATACATGATGTGCATGCCATTATAACTATTTAAATCACATGGCAGAGACAGAAAATAATGGACAGTAAAATGTAAGGCACCGAATGATCAAATGATGGAGGCTGATAGTTGCTATGGAAATGACAGATTGTAATAACTATAAGGGCAGCTGGTTACTCTTGATGTACTTCCGAAGAGGACACACAGTAAATGACAAATAAAAGACTGGTAAGGCCAATTCAGAGCATGCATGGGAAATCAGGCTGCCTCACTAGCAGCTTCAAAGGAAGCCTTCCTCTGCAAAAGAATGAATTGAAGTGTGAGGACCAGGCTCAGATCCTGGTTATAGGGACTACAAAGCAGGCTGCTTAATTAAATATTAAACCCCTTCCATCGATTTTGTATTTCTGTATTAAAGCAGCGGTGATCACAAGATGAGAGTTGAGCATATATAGGCAGACATGAATTAGAGCTGGGAATTTCAAGAGCAAATGCCCCTGAAGTTGTCTCAATGCAGAGATCAGGAACATGGTGCCAGTTCAATGTGTTACCTCTGTGCTGTGGAAAGATAGCACACACTGATGGGTGATGCATTGAGAGTCATGTCATAGGAATGGATACCTGAATAGAGCTTCTGGTAGAGGCATTGCTGGTCTGTTGCATATTTGCCTCATATGTTAATGCTTTCTAGCTAACTATACTTGGTAAATGATCCTATCTGGTTAGGTGATGACTTTTTGTATAATGGTACATTAATCTGGTAAAGGGAATTGGAATTTAGTGAATAAGATGATCAAAACCAGATTTTCTTTCTTTTTTCTTTCATTCCATACCATTAAATAGTACTTAAAGATTATTCCACTCTATTATATGAACAATTGTGGTTAAAGGTGTAGTAAGTAAATTTACAGCACAACTATTCTGTTATTTAAAGGTCCCTGATAGAAGCTTATATAGTGACCAAAGAATCTCATTTACAGAAGAAAGACAATATATTGAGGAAAAAAAAAGACCTGCTGCTACATTTTTCCCCCCACAATCTCCTCATTCTTATTTTGTTGCTAGAGAAGCTGGCTTTGTTTTCTGTACCAGTGAGTTCTGGTTTGTGCTGGGTGAGTCACACACACACACACACACACACACACACACACACACACACACACACACACCAAGAACAAAACCAGTCAACAGAAGGAAGAGCTCGAGGCTCTACACTCATTCCCAAGATTTCCACCAGATGTCAAAGGTTACAACTTCACAAGTCGTTCTTAAGTATTGATATTTTCCAGCTTCTACAACTGTCCAATGCTTTCAAAATCTCAGTTCAGTGTACAAATAACTCACTGACCCTGCTGCTCCTCAGCTGCTCCACCAACCATACTGATTTTTCACAGTTCTCCCCATTTAAAGGTAGATTTTCTTAATATTCTTCCAATACAACCCTGCAATATCACAGTCTTTTTACTCCATCCAGGAAGATGACCTGGAAGGACAGGGACATAGAGGAGCTAAATAGTAGCTGTCAAATATTACTTTGATCTTCTGTCTCTAATATTTAAAATGGTAAAAATCATCAAGTAAAGTCGATGATGTAGCTTGAAAATACCACTGTCAGTCTTACCCCGTGGCAGTAAAGTCCTGATTTAGATGAGCAGTTGAGATGAAAATACTAGCAATGTCTCCTGCTTCCATCTCTTCGAAGAGACTTTAGGAAAATGTACTCTTCTGAATCAGCATGTTGGAAATAAATACAAACTGTCTTTAAATAATTCTGACCAGCTAGGGTAAAGTCAATAGTGACTGCTGTGTGAATAGAACAGTACATTAGTTAAATAATTTCTCTTCAGCAGTCACCTCTAGTGACTGTCTCCTGTATATATATTTGAATCTTGGTCATTTTTAGTGCATAGCTGTGAAGAACTATATAATTATTATAAACAAATTTTTATATCAAGAAAAATACTATGGTATTTGCAAAATAAAAGTAAAGGTTTAATCTTAATTATGAATTCTTGTCATTTTTCTTGCTTTTTTTCTACAATGTGGGTAGGGGTGAAGAAATATAAGTTAATAAAGCTAAATATTGCTAAGTTGGCAAATAAAGTAGCTTATCTTTATCTGTATATAGGAACATGATACAATATGTAGGTATGCTATGAATGGGTATTTATAGTTTTGCAAAAAAATTATTTTGTGTTTCTTAGCGCTATCTTTACACCTTTACCATAGTTAAATAAAACATTTAATTTAGGTCCCAGGTTTATGACACTTAACACAAACTGGTTTCAAGTGATATGAAAAATTGCTTTCTCACAGAAAAAGAACTTTTTGCTTTCTACCTAAAAAAACAACAATTTTTAATATTTGTTTATAGATTTAAACTAAAAATCTCTTAATTGATAAGTGCAAAAGAGATGCTTTCTTAATATTTCTGGCAAGAGAAATTATATTACATTTGTAATTTGGTAAATATAGAGATAATTAATCATTAACTATTTCACTTGTGATTGTTTGGAACCTTAGGAATTGATCTACATTCAAAGATTTGTAAACATCTGTAAGAAGCCAGTGTCTATCAGTTTATATATATGAACTAGAAAGAAGGCTGAGGATGCACTCACTTAGTAGACTGCCTGCCTGGGATTCAGAGACAACTAATTATCTGGGCAATCACCCAAAGTCTCATTTGCAATTTTGGGCCAACCAACTTTGGCTATGGCCTAGAGTAACTGAAAGACCATTTTTAGAGGCAGAAAAATTTCAAAACCATTTTACACTGTCTTGGCAAGGTTGGCAGTCTTTTTTTTTTTTTTTTTTTTTAATCCTGCTTGTCCTGTCCAGATACCATGCATTTTGTCAGTGGTTGAGTCATGGGCAGTTCCTTGCCCAAAGGTCAGTTTTGCCAAGAAGAAAACAAGCTGGAAGTGGAGTGTCTTTGGTACTCTAATATTCTCTTGGGAATATTAGTTCTGCCAGGTGCAATTGTGTCTTATGTCAACAGAACCCTAAATTATTTAAATGCCATATTCTACAGCTCTTTGATGTGTTTATAGATTAGCTATCTGTGCAGGATACAATTTCTATGATTCTAAACAACCTAATTGTTGCAAGGGGTTGCTTGTTTGTTCCCGGCTGCTTAGCCCCAAAATAATCACATAGAAACTGTATTAATTAAATTACTGCTTGGCCTATTAGTTCTAGCTTCATATTGGTTAAATCTTACATATTAATCTAGCCCATCTAGATTAATTTGTGTATTGCCGTGTTGCTGTGGCTTTCTGGCAAAAGTTCTGGCACTGTCTCTGGCAGGGCTACATGGCTTCTCTCTGACTCTGCCTTTCTTTCTCCTAACATTCAGCCCAGTCCTCCCCACATAGCTCTGCTCTGTCCCACCTACCCTGCTCTGCTATAGGCTCAAAGCAGTTCTTTATTCATTAATGGTAATCACAGCATACAGAGGGAAATTCCACTTTCCCTAATTAGTCTGACTAAAAGTACGACAAACGTGGATGACTATTGATAATTCTTCATACCTATATAAAGACTAAGAGTTCATGTTTGAATATTAAACAATCTTTAAACAACTGTGCAGCGAATGAGGATAATGACCTTAAAATGTAATCAATGTATAAGTATCTTGATCAGAGATAGAAATGTATAGTGCAATATGACAAATATATCCTAAAATTATATTAATATACAACATGTCTTACGCAGAGGTAGAAGCATGTATGCATGTAATATGACAAAATAACTTTGCATAGGTAAACAAATATTATAAACAGAAATAGGAGCATATTCAATATAACAAATATAATTGGAATTTGTATCAATATACAAGAATCTACATCAACCTAAATTATCTATAAATAATAGCTCACAAGTATTCTCTTTATTGCTCACTACTATTATTAGTGTGAGTAAGCTCACACTAATCTATTATCCCATCCATTTTCCTTTTTTTTTTCAAAGAGATTCCTGAGCCTACATAACTTTCACTTCAATCCCCAACCCTATACCAGTTATAATCAACCCCTAATTGATATTCCTAACCCTGAGGACAAACTTTGCTGGGAGAGGGGACATCGCCCTTTTAGAATTACTTTCAGATTTCTTTGCAGAAATGTTCTTTCTATGGGATCCTGTAAAAGCTAAATTGATTGTTAAGTTTCAAGATTACTGTCTGGTATAATTACAAATAGTCTCTGAGTAGTCAATGGGTTTTTCTGAGTACTTATTTGAAGTTATGGCCAGAACATTGTTAGAAGGTGCACCATTTCAGGTAACCAAGTTGGAATCAATTTGAGCAGCTGGTACCCCAAAGTGATCTTAAAGTAGTGCTATCAGCATTATGACATCTTATCAAACAGGTGGAATTATTATTTTGAGGTTTCTGTCCTGCCCGGTACCCGCAGTCATTAAGTCCCTCCCCCAAATCACACAGAGGTCTACACTAGTTATAAACTGATTGTTCCAGTAGCTCAGCCTTCTTACTAATTTTTATAACATACATTAGCCCATAATTCTTGTCTGAGAAAGCCATGTGGCTTGGTACCTTTTTGGTGAGGCAGACACATCTTGTTTCTTCTGTGGCTCGGTCATGACTGCAAAATGATCTTTCCTTTTTTCAGAATTCTACTGTTCTTGTTGCTCTGCCTCTACTTACTGCCCGGCTACTGGCCAATCAGCATTTTATTAAAATACAATTGACAGGGTACAAACCATTTTTCCACAGCAGTGGGGCCCCATTTATTTCCTGGAGACTTCAAAGATCACTGCAGGAAGATTTATTGTCATTGGGGAAAACTTAAACATTATTATAATCAATGTATATTCAACAAAAGGTGTGATAGAGATTAAGATATTTATGGGGAAAATTAATTTTTTAAAAAATTCTTTCTTCTTTCTGTTCCATACCAGATGGTTTTTGGTATGAGACAGATACTCTGACTTTTTCTTTTAACAACATGCTTGCATTTAGAGGATAGCCTTTCTCCAAATCCAAAACCAGCTTTAATTTATATATATATACATATATATACATATGTATATATATATATACATATGTATATATTTATATATTCAGGCAAAGAAATTTTACCGTGCAGATGATATCTCATCATAAGTCAGATCTATCTTTTTTTGGTGATCCTTTGTGGATAGTTATCTTTTCTTCTTTAAGGATCTAGATGTCTGAGATCTCTTGATTGTTTAGAAAAATGGTATTTTCCTGTACAGACAAGAACAGAACCCTGCCCCAACCCTTAAGAGGTTTCTTTAACACATATATGATTGTCACCTCTATGGATAAGCTGTCATTTCTCTTTCTCAAGAGGTTTTTCTTTTTCAAACCGAATCTGTTTTAATTTTGATAATATCCACAGCTTTTCTTCTCCTGTGGAAATGAACAAAACTGCTCCCCCAACGCAGCATAACTCCTGGTTTCCATTTTGAGGGCAACATATCCTTGAAATACACTGGCTGATTTGATTTAGAAGTTTTTTTTTTTTCCCAATGTCTCTCTGCTGTCATTGTTCTTTTTCATTAGCATTAAGAAAATTCAAGGTTAATAAAACATTATGCAATCATTTCTGGGGATATTTTAATCCCTTTATTTTGTTTAACATATCCTTCATAGTTTGATTTGATCTTTATTTGTGTAGGTAGACCAATGATGACTATAACTTCTAATAAATGCGTGATTAATAAATCAGCCTTTTATGAGCTCAAAGCAGTTGCCCATTGAAAACTTGAATAGGTGTCAATGGTATGGTGTACTTATTTTAATTTTCCAAAATCTGCAAAGTGGAACGCATCCATTTGCCAGATTTTATTTATTTATTTATTTATTTATTTATTTATTTATTTATTTATTTTTTGAGTACTTTTTGGGTCATTCCCTACTGGTAGCAGTGCTTGCTTAGAAAAAGAGCAAGTAGGACATCTCCTTATAATCTTCTTAGCGTGTTGCAATGTAATTAAAAACTCTTTCTTTAAACCTTTGTTATTGACATGATGTTTTTTTTTATGAAGTTCTGAGTCTTTTAGCACATTTCCAATCAATAATCGATCAATTTCTGCATTACCTGGTGCTAGGGGACCTGACAGACCTGTATAGGATTGTATGTGTGCTATGTATATGGGACAAAGCCTATTCCTGATCATACTTGAACTGAAAAAATAATGAAGTCAATTGTGTATCGTCTGGTATAAATTCAGTGGTTTCAATATGCAAAACAACTCTTTCTGCATATTGTGAACCAATAACTATATTAAGTGGTTCTTTAAAATCCCTTATGAGAACAGCATATAATTCTGATTTTTGCACAGAATTATAAGGGATTTGTTCTACTTTACTTAAATCTTCAGATTTGCCACCTACTTGTCTTGATTTATTTGCATCAGTACAGAATGTATGGGATCTGATTATTGGTGTCATATATCAGGTGGAGTAGCATCCAAGTAGCTGGCTTTATAAGGTTGATTTTATCAATTTTTAGATAATTGCTATTAATCTTCCCTATGAACTTAACACAAGTTGTTTACCAAGGTTCATTGTCTTTGCATATGTTTTTAATTTCATCATTATTAAAAGGCACTATAATTTCTGCTGGGTCTATTTCTCAAAATCTCAATTATCCTTTTATAATTAATTCAGAGACCTTTTCCACATAAGTTTTTAATTTTTACTTGGTTTATGTGGAAAAAAATTACATCCTAAAATAATTTCTTCCCTCTGCATTAAAATTCTTGTAGGGAAAATTCTGAAGGGCAATATGACTAGAATGCAATTAAGATTTGGATCCACCTGATCCACATGTGCCTTCTGCAATTTCTCTTCAATGAAAGTTAATGTTTTCTCAGCTTCAGCTGTTAATTTCTAAAGACTATGTAAATCTTTGTCACCATCTAAGGCTTTTTTAAAACTGAATTATTAGATCAGGTGTTATTCCAACAATGGTTTGTAGCTTGGAAATATCTCCTAACAATCTTTGAAAGTCATTAAGAGCCTGCAATCGATCTCTCCTAATTTTTTCTCTTTGTGCTTTAATTTTCTGACATCCTATTTAATAATCTAGATAATTAATAGAGGCTCCTCTTTGTATTTTTTAGAAGCAATTTGTAATCCCCATTTAGGCAAAACTTTGTTTACTTCTTCAAACATTCTTTTTAAAGTATTTATGTTTGAATCAGATAGTAAAATGTCATCCTTGAAATGGTAAATTATAGATTTAGGAAATTTGTTTATGTATTATTTCCAATGGATTACTTACAAAACATTAGCACAGGATGAGACTATTGACCATTCCCTGTGTGAGGACGGTCCATTGATATCTCCTAGTAGGCTGAAAATTATTATAAGTAGGAAATTATGAAAGCAAATTTTTCTCTGTGATTTTCTTTTTAAGGTATAGTGAAGAAACTATTTTTTTAAATTAATAACTATAAGAGGTCATTTAAGTAATAGGGAAAGCAAAGGAATTCCAGATTGTAGAGGGCTTATAGTTTGAATTACCTTATTGTCAGCTCTTAGATATGTCACAATTCTCTGTTTTCCAGATTTCTTTTTAACAACAAATACAGGAGAATTCCAAGGGCTAGTTGATTCTTCAATGTGATGCGCATCTAGTTGCTCCTGTACGAGCTGTTCTAAAGTCTGCAGTTGATCTTCTGTTAAAAGCTATTGTTTAATCCATATTGGTTCCTTAGTTAACCATTTTAAAGGCAGGACCATTGGTACCTCTGAAGGTTAGTTAGTTTTTTGTTTATTTGTTTTTGTAGAGCCTGAATGGCTTGTGACTATTTCTTTAGTGCCTTATAATATCCTTCCCAGAAGCATGAGTTACTGATACTGCAGGAATATTAATCTGGGCATTCCACTGTTGCAATGGATCATGACCTCAGAGATTTATTGGCCTTAGCCTTCCTCTCTGTCCTCCTAGTCCTATGCAGTCAATCCATCTCATGCTTTGTGTCACTTGAGATATGGTTCCAATTACTAGGAACTGAACATCTGTCTCTTGGAGAGGTGAATTTGGAGCCAAGATTCTGGAGTAATGATAGTTATACCCACACCTGTGTCCCATAATCATTCATATATATTTTTTTAATTCTCACTGTCAGCATTGTTTTTAATCATTTATAGAATTCTGTCAAAATAAATGTTTCCTATTTTCTATTGAAATTCTTGATTCGTTCTCCATTTTCATTCCATCATCCAAAACAGTATGGTTTTATGTAACAGGCACTTTGATTTTAATTTTTCTGGTGAGACATGTACTCCATAGGGACTGGGAATTACTAGACCATGCTTTGTCTGGGGGCCTGTGGGAGGCCCCCCAAGGAGATTCTCAATGTTAACAGGTTGTCTTGTTTGTCCTTTATTGATCTACATTCATTGCTCCAATGTCAGCTTTGGCCACATCTTCTACATAATCTAGAATGTTGAGACATTCTATTTTTGTCATTCCCAGAGGAAACATTATTTTTAGGAATGCCTTGTTTACAATCCCTTCTCAAATGTCCTAATGTACCATTATTAAAACATTTGGCATTTTGATAGCTCTTCATACCTTTAGAAATTGTTTCTCCTAACCAAGTCTTAATATTATTGTCAAATACCTCAACATTTATTGTATGCAGGATCTATTCATCCATTGGCACTGATCTAACATGGAAAGACCCGAGTATCTTTTTGTATTCTAAATTGACATTTTCAAAAGCAGAGACTCAATAAGTACTCATCTAGCTTCTGGGTTTGTTACTCTTATTTGCTTAGCCTTATTTATTCTTTGTAAAAAGTCAGTAAAGGGTTCTTTTTGGCATTGATTTTTTTAATTTTTTTTAAATTTATTTATTTTTTTAATTTATTAAAGATTTCTGTCTCTTCCCCACCTCCGCCCCCC
>NW_026067904.1:15480890-15511621 GCF_014885135.2 Alexandromys fortis
TCAGCCCAAAGAGCAATCAGGGTTCCCTGCCCTGTGGGAAGTCCAAGGACCACCCACCTCCATCCAGGTCTAGTAAGGTGAGCATCCACGAAACTGCCTAGGCTCCCACGAAACCAATAGGTACAGTAGGATCAAAAACCCATTGCCATTGTTCTTGAGGTCTCAGTAGTCCTCATTGTCCACTATGTTCAGGGAGACCGGTTTTAACCCAGGCTTTTTCAGACCCAGGCCAGCTGGCCTTGGTGAGTTCCCGATAGAACATTCCCATTGTCTCAGTGTGTGGGTGCACCCCTCGCGGTCCTGAGTTCCTTGCTCGTGCCCTCTCTCCTTCTGCTCCTGATTTGGACCTTGAGATTTCAGTCCGGTGCTCCATTGTGGGTCTCTGTCTCTAAGATTTCTGACTCTTCCCCGCCACCGCCTCCCATTTCCCTTCCCCTCCGCCAATCAACTCCCTCTCCCTCGTTAGCCCAAAGAGCAATCAAGTTTCCCTGCCTTGTGGGAAGTCCAAGGACCACCCACCTCCATCCAGGTCTAGTAAGGTGAGCATCTAAACTGCCTAGGCTCCCACAAAGCCAGTACGTGCAGTAGGATCAAAAACCCATTGTCATTGTTCTTGAGTTCTCAGTAGTCCTCATTGTCCACTACGTTCAACGAGTCCGGTTTTATCCCAGGCTTTTTCAGATCCAGGCCAGCTTGCCTTGGTGAGTTCCCGATAGAACATCCCCATTGTCTCAGTGTGTGGGTGCACCCCTTGCGGTTTAATGATAATATATGATTTAATCCTTTTTCATAGTTCTTGAATCCTCTTATAAGCATATAAGGCTGCTCTGTGACATAGGGACAAGGTGTGCCATCATATAGAGCTTGATCCTGTGGATCAGCATAAAAGCCCTTGCCAAGAATTTGATCTTGGGAATCCTCAAATTCTTTGGCTTGTCCCTGTTGTTCTAATATTTTAACCTCCTCTCACTTGTAGCTCTTCCATTGTAATTATGGTTCATCTTCAAGGACCACTGAAGACTAATTGAAGTCAATCATTTCTAAAAGTCCCTCATTCTTGACTCTGCTATCAAACTATTTTTTAAAGATATAATATAATATATCTTTATATTATATAATATATATATAAAGATATAATATAATATAAAGAACAAAATTAAGTCCCAATATCTCAAAAATTGATGTATCAGGTATGCAGAATACCATCCATAGTATAAGCAAAAAGGTTATTAAATTACTGCATAGTGATATTGTCTGTAATTATATAACTTTCAAATTTATTGATTTATTTATTAATCAAATGAACCTACCTCTGTTATGAGTTATCAGTAAATTGTTGTAGATGTACCCATCTTTATTGGCCAGTAGGTGTGGCATGTGCATGTGCGTGTGACTGGCAGCAATAAGGCAGGTTCCAGTACCTGAATTTCCTGGGACGTAATTACTAAGAAATTTCATTAATTAATGAAGAGCTGAGCATTCATATATGGAGAAGCATTGAGTTGATCAGAATATAAAGGAATCCAGACCTTGCAGGCAGTAGTGAGCTGCAAACATAAATCAGAGAAATATGTGCTACCAGACAGTAATGGGTTGCACAAGTCACCATGATGAAAAGCATGCATGGGTGGGCAGGCTGCATGAGGAGCTGAGGGGAAAATCATGCATGGGCAAGAGGGCTGCAGAGAAAGTGGTGGGGAAAAGCATGCATGGGCCTGGGAAATTGTCAAGTCACTGCGTGGTGACCCACTAAAGTGGTAGCTCCGCTGCGACAAAATACTGCTTAGCTGGTGAAATCAAGTCGGTGGGCAGGAGTGGGAGATGGTCTGTGTTGAAGGCCTTTTGGGCTGTTCCCGGTAGGCATGGAGTCAGGATCCATGTGGGGTACCAGATGTCAGTTACCATGCCACATTGGTCTGCCATATGTTGGTGACTGTCCTGTATTAGACAACAGATGTGGACAATTGCAATAAAGTAGTTACACATTAACTCAGAATGGAGTATAATAAAGTGTTCTTTATTTAGAAATAGACTCACAGATCAACAGTCCTCTGCATAAGTGGGGGATAGGAACTGAGTCCAGCAGCCAGAAGGCTACCTATATTTCTACATCTGTTTTTGTAGTGCATGTGACCATGCCCAGAGTGTGCCAGTGTCTTAAAGACTATTGGCTGAAGGAGTAGATTGGAATCTCAGAGTTGTTTTGATTTGCATTTCTCCAATGGCTAAAGATGTTGAGCATTTCCTTAATTGTCTTTAAGGCATTTGTAATTCAGCTGTTCAGAGTCCTCTGCTTAGGTCTGTACCTCATTTTTATTAGATTATTTGTTCTTTTGATGTCGATTTTCTTGAGTTCTTTGTACATTTTGGATCAGATAGAGATCAGTCCTCTATCTGATGTGGAGTGGGAGATCTGTTCTCAATCTGTAGGCTGCCATTTTCTCTTGTTTGTTTTCTAATGAGAGACGAAATGGGGGTGTATCTGGATTGGGAGAGGTGGAAAGCCACTGGGCACAGAAGATAGATAGATAACTGTAATCAGGATATATTATGTAAGAAAATAGTATATTTTCAATAAAAGAAATAAAAGAGTAATTTCATAAAACGAAATTCTATTCTAAAACTTTCTTTGTTTTTTTAAACATTTATTATTATTATTTATTTATTAAAGATTTCTGTCTCCTCCCCACCACCGCTTCCCATTTCCCTCCCCCTCTGCCAACCAACTCCCCCTCCCTCATCAGCCCTGAGAGCAGTCAGGGTTCCCTGCCCTGTAGGGAGTCCAAGGACCTCCCACTTCCTTCAGGTCTAGTAAGGTGAACATCCAAACAGCCTAGGTTCCCACAAAGCCAGTACGTGCAGTAGGATCAAAACCCAGTGACAATGTTCTTGACTTCTCAGTAGTCCTCATGGTCCGCTATGTTCAGCGAGTCCGGTTTTATCCCACGCTTTTTCAGACCCAGTCCAGCTGGCCTTGGTGAATTCTCGATAGAACATCCCCATTGTCTCAGTGTGTAGGTGCACCCCTCGCGGTCCTGAGTTCCTTGCTCTGATGAACTGAGTTTGATTTCTAGTACTTATATGAGAGAACATATTCAGTCATCTTGTTTTCTGGTCTTTATATTCATGCCACCCGTGGCAACTCAGATCTCACTCAACATTCCAATAAAAGTAAATGCAATTTTATGCATATATATACTATAAAATCTTCTTGGATAAAATTAACCCACATTTTGATGCTTTCATAGTTCCATTGACTCCTATGTCTCCTTATTCTGGTCCCAGCATCTCATCTACTCGATTTTAACTACAAAATTTGCTAACAGCATAAAAGTATGAAAATGGCTATGAAGTAGGCCTCTTCCTTCTCCTTTACTAAGTCATTTCTGTTGAACTGGTTCCATGTCTGGATAATTTTGTGGGCCATTATTACTGAAAGGGTTTCCATATTTACCAAATGGAAACATATAATAAGTTTAAATCATAAATAAAAATGAGACATGTATTTATGCCTCCCTCAAAAGTAAGGTATCAAATACAGTAACACAAACAGCAGCAACAGCATTCAAATTAATTTGATGCTTATTCTTAATAGTTTAGCTATTCTTTTGAATTTTATCCAACAATCTAATTTGATGTCTCTTGTTTAGAATGTATTCATTGTTTATTAGTATACTCTCCTATCTCTCACCTCAGTAAGGTTATTTAAATTAATTTTTATGTGAACCCTTGATAAAAAGAAGCAGAAGCATATTCAAGTATATTAACCTATAGGATGCATAAAATATTCAAATCACAGTACATTGTTTTCTCATGGGCATTATTAAAAGGAATCTCTGCAAATAAGTAGACAAGTTTATCATACATCTGACTGTTTCTTTTATCACATAACTATTACATATATGTGTGTCTATTCTTTATATCTTTATTGATCTACTTATTAAACATCCCTCATCTATCTCCTATCTATCTATCTATCTATCTATCTATCTATCTATCTATCTATCATCTATATCCCTATCATCTCTATTTTTTGTACTTTGACTTTTATTATGGTTTATATAATCCTTGAATACACTGATTTTGAAAACTAAGAAAACATTTTCTTTACTGAAAAGAATGGAAGAAGAATAGATAAAGTAAGGAACACAAACATGATATGGTAATATCAAATAGTAACTGAACCAAACTTCTTCAAAGTCTTATTTCTGCTGTATTCACTTCCTAATATTCCTATCTCCTTGGAGCCGCACATCATATCAAGTTTATGAGGAGGAGTCTGATCCTAGATTTTATTTTCTCTGAAGATTTTGTTTTTAACATCCCTTGTCTGTCTGTTTCTCTCTCTCTCTCTCTCTCTCTCTCTCTCTCTCTCTCTCTCTCTCTCTCTCTCTCTCTGTGTGTGTGTAGGTACCTATGGAGTCTAACCTACATAGAAGACAACATAGGATCTGCTGGAACCAGAGTTGTAGGGGGATGAGGCACTGAACATGGATGCTAGAATCCAAACTCAGGTCTTCTGCAAACACAGTTTGAGCTCTTCACTGTTATGACATCTCTCCAGCCTGACCCTTCACTTTCTAAGTCTTATAGATTCTTATAAATTTTAGCTTTTCTGAATACCAAATGCTTCTCTCATCCTGATATTTCCTTTTGAAATTTTATTCAATTTACCTTTTCTACTTGGGGACTCTGTCATCCCCCCACGAAATAAAAGAGCAAACTCAATGCACAATTTGTTTTATTTAGAAGATTGTCATCAGATGCAACAATGGGACACTCACCATTAACTTCTGAAAACTATTTTTATTAATTACTTTCAGAAATATATGCAAGGTGTTCTGATCATATGTAGCCATATTCCTCCTCCTCTTGAGCTCTCCAAAATATACCTCCACCTCTTTACACACCCCCCATATTGTATCTTTTTTTTCAAAAAGTGAATTTAATAAACCATTGGCTCTAATTTGTACTGTCCATATATTTCTTGGTGTGGGATTATTCAGTGGAGAGTCAAACAATCAGGAGACACTATTCTCCACCAAAAACCCATCAACTGTCAATAGCTCCCTAGTAGTGGTTGGGATCTCATGAGCCCTTCTGCCCATATTCTAGATGCTGACTGGTTTATTTTTGTGCCATCTTAGGCTGGCGACCAGTACTGCCATACATTCATGAATAAAGAGGTCCTGTCATGTTCAGAAGACACTTTAACTCTGATGTTCCACAGTCTTTGGCTTTTCTTATGTTTCTTTCCCCTCTTTCTGATGGTCCCCGGGCCTTGGTGCAGATATGTGTTATAAAGGTCTCATTTGTGGCTGACCACTCCACATTTACTTTTTCACAGCTCTTATTGCATGAAAAGCCATCAACAGGATTTTTTTTCCTGCTTAGTTCATTGCTATATCCTTACTGCTTCAAAGTATATCCAACCCCTTCAAGCACAGCTGAGGACTCAATACACAGTTGTTGACTAAAAACTATGCTTTGTACATTTTCATATATACTGAATATCAGTTTAAATCAAATTACAAAAGCTTTAATTCTATAGTAGCAATAAAGAAATAGAATAGATCTGTTCCACAGAAAGCAAGTAAGAAAGAATAAGTTTTCCTGTTATTAGCACAGTCCTGGCTTACCTGGCATGGGGCAGTAAATCAATGGGCTTTAATACTTTTTCCTTTCTTCCCCATTTTTTTTATTTATGTCCTATGTTGAATTTATACCCATGATTACGCTGACTAGAATAACAGTCAGACAGAAAAACAAAGAACAACAAAAAGGCTAAATATAGACCACATCAATAAAAATGTGTGCTCCCTGAATTATATATACAATTAAATGTTGAGTCATAATTCCACAAGCAAAATAAGGCAACAAATAATGTCACAGGATTTTAAAATTTTAACATCTGAGCTATAGAAATAGAGGAACTCATTTAAAATTAAATTGCTTTGTCAAAGATTCATTTATGTTGGAAAACCTTTAAGGATAGATGAGTAAGAAACGGAGGTTCCAAAACAGGCAAAAATAAAATTAATTAGAGTTGATCAATGCAAAAAAGCAACATAAGAAAAAAATGTAATATAAAATAATAGAGACAAATAAATGCAAATGAATTCATAATTCTAGTAATTCCTAAGGGAATCAGTAACCAAATTAAAAAATTTGATTTCAAATAAAAATGCTAATATAGACTTTCAAAGAAAGGATCATTTGTAGTTGACTAATAAACATTGAAAACTATTATAGAAACATGGAAAAGTATAAAAAACAAAAATAAAATAAGACAGTTGATGTAGCTATGCTAACATTAGCAAGAGTTTTAGGCAAGAAAAAATGTTATGACTAAAAAGATATATTTCAATATACAATAGGGTCAATGCTTTCCAAAGGATAATTAATTCTGAATTTTTATGTATACATATAAAACAGCTTAGGTTCATACTATGAGAAGTAAAATCTCATAGAAATTAAAATGAAATAAAAGAAGAAGAAGCACCATCACCTAGTTACCGTTCACACATCTCTCTTAATAATAGAACAGACAGTCAAAAAAAATCACCAAAAACACAGATAATAAAAAGTGATTTTTTAATAAGTAAGGCACAATTAAAGTAATATATAGTGTCATGGTTGAATCTCCAAATTAAATGGTAAGCAAATAGAATGTGCTACAAAACTGCATTATATGATAGCATTAATTAGGTATAAAATTTCATAAACAGAAGTGCTGATGCGTGTCAAACCTGACCCAAGAATGGAATCGTGTGAAGAGAATTGGGGGTGGTGTGAGAAAACTCCAAGAAACAAGACAAGTGTCTTGCGACCTCAATTCCTTCAAAGCCTTGGAAATGTTCTTGTTGGAATGCAATTCCATGCACCTCCCTTGTGTTAGACATAGGTGTCAGATTACTTCCGATTTTTCAATCAAACTGTTATTGTTAGTTGTTTGTATACCACATGAAACTCATCTACAATGCAGAGCTTACCCCATGATTATTCATCTTATCTCATGTGATTCCTCTTACTCCACAGAATATAAATTGTGTGATGCTCCATATAAAGGCTTTTGTATGAGATTTAAGTTTGTCAATTCTTCAGGCTTCACTGTCCCAGGTTCCACCACCTCTAGAAGCATATACAATACAAATCACAGTTGTGCTTTTAGGAGGGGATGTTACACAGAAATAAATATTTGTGGATGTAATATTTTACTTCTTGTCTGCCCATCGGTTTGTTCAGTTGTAAAATTTAATTAACATGTGTGATTCTTAATTTTGACATCGGTGTGTTCCAAAAATTACTTAAAAATTAATATACCGGTACTTCCTTTCATCAGTCTAAATCACCTATTTGTAAACAAAGGATAATGATCACAAGTGCCATCTAATAAATCCATTGCTATTCATCCATATCCGATACTCTTTGCTTCCAATAATATTCCAAATTCTCAGGGTTGCTTGTATCTTTTCCAGAAGAATGGTTTTTCTGTTATCAGCTCATCGAGATCATTGTATTCCCTATAGCAAACACAGCACACAGTTCTGACTTTTCTCTTAAGCATAATCATATAGTGAAGAATTTTTACTTCTTTAATAAATCATGAAAAGTAATATTCACACCTTTGTAAATTTTTTTGCCCAGATATATTTTGGTATCTGAGCTATACAAATTGCTGGTGATACTGGAAAGACAGTACTATTTCAATTTGTAAAACTGGACTGGCTAAGTTATAATGAATTTTAGGCACCTGAGGCTTCCAGAACCAAATGCCATAAACAGGAAAGCTTGTGCACAAAAGAAGTTTATTTCTCACAGTCTTCTCAAGGCTGCACAGTCACCTGACTGAGGCTCTGGTACCAGGCAGACCATGTGCCAGGGAAAGATTTATGTCAGGTTCACAGAGGGAAGACTCTTTTCTCATGAGTTTTGATTCAGTAGAATGAATGTCAGGGTTCTCTATGATGTCTGCGATCGGGATACCATTCATGAAGGCTCCACCATCAGTCTTAAGAAAAACATATGGAATACAATTAGAATGGATGTACAGCTGTCACCGAGGGTCATCACACTGGGGATTAGAATATGCATCATGAGCAATAGAAACTTTCATTCCCTAGCAAAATGTTATCTCGTAGTAAATAGGATTCTCATAGGTATTTTGTCATTCAGCTCAATAATTCACCTCTTTTCTTAAGAAAAGTATAACTTTCCCAAAGGAATTCTTATGGCCTGTGCTTTTGAAAATGGCCTATATATGTTTGCCCATAGAAAGAGAATATATACACCTCCTTTGTGAGATAGGAATAGCTGAAGAAGTTTCATGATTGAGTGAATGACATTTCTGATTTCCCCTAAAGTGTCCTCCTTCTTTTCTCTCACCTCTGAGGTTTGAAAGTGGGCTCAGACTCAGGCTCTGTCTGACAAAGTATGTGTCCACAGAGGTATGAAAAGATTATAAAATCTGACTATGAATTTCAATGATCCCTTGGTCTTTCCCATAGGAAGGGAAAGAAATTACTGAAAATTAGGTTTTATTGAGCTAATGAGGCTCACTGGAAAAGGTGGAGTTTTGCTTTCACTATTTTGCTGAAGCAAGCAATGGGGATTACAGCTCATTTTGCATATTCCTTCATATATTTAAGCCACGAATGAGAAAAATGTAAAAGACCAACTCAAAATTTTTACATTAAAGGCAATAGGTGAGTGAGTGAATCTAACATTCTCTGGACACTGTTACTTTAAGCAGCATATTAAAATTTCACAAACAATTTACTTAATAAGTATTAGAAAAAATTTTTTAGATCAGTAAGTCACATCCAGTGGGCATACATGTAAATCCAGATCCTCACAACTCATACATGATGGAGGTAAACGTTAAAGATCATGAACAACAGAATACAAGACATGGAAAAAGAATCTCAAGTGTTGAAGATACAATAGAGGAAATAGAGTTGCCAGTCAAAGAAAACATTAAATTTAACAAAAAGCTTAACTCAAAATATCCAGAAAGTATGGGAAACCATGAAAAGGCCAAACCTAAGAATAATAGTTATAGAAGAAGAATAAATTCAACTCAAAAACACAGAAAATATATTTAACAAAATCATAGAAAGAACCTTTCCCAACCTAAAGAAAGATATACCTATGAAGATACAAGAAGCTTACAGAACACCAAATAAACTGGATCCAAAAAAAGTCCCCTCACCACATAATAGTCACAACACTAAACATACAGAATAAAGAAAGAATATTAAGAGATGCAAAAGCAAAAGGCCAAGTGACATATAAAGGTAGGCCCATCAGAATTACACCTGATTTCTCATTGGAGACAATGAAAGCCAGAAGGTCATGGTTAAGTGTTATGCAGGCATTACAACTATGGCTGCGAAACCAGACTCCTATACCCAGAAAAACTTTCAATCACCATAAAAGGACAAAACAATATATTCCATGACAAAACCAGATTTCACTAATACCTAGCCACAAACCCAGCCCTACACAAAACACTAGAAGGAAAGCTCCAACCCAAGGAAGTTGCCTACACCAACAATATAGACAATTGATTGTCTCATAGTAGCAAATCCCCATGAGAGGGAAAAACTCACAAATTAGCATCGCCAACAATGAAAACAAAATTAACAGGAGATATCAATCATTGGTCTTAATATCCCTTAATATAAATGGACTCAACTCACCTATAAAATGGCACAGGCTAACAAATTGGATACAAAAACTGAATCCATCCTTCTTCTGCATGCAAGAAACACATCTCAACCTCAAAGACAGACATTGTCTCAGAGTAAAGGGTTGGAAAAAATACACCAATAAATGGACCTAAGAAACAAGTGGGTGTAGCTATTCTAATATCTAACAAAATAGACTTCAAGCTAAAATAATCAAAAGAGACAAAGAAGGTCATTTCATAAAAGTCACAGGAAGAATCCATCAAGAGGAAATCTCAATACTGAACATCTATGCCCCAAATACATGCAGAGAATACCCATGTATTAGGGGCATAGTTGTATAGTTGTTCAGTATTGAGAGTTCCTCTTGATGGGTACTCTCATATGTAAAAGAAACACTTCTTTTTTTTTTTTTTTTTTTTTTTTTTTTTTTTTTTTTTTTTTTTTTTTTTTTTTTTTTTTTTTCGAGACAGGGTTTCTCTGTGGCTTTGGAGCCTGTCCTGGAACTAGCTCTGAAGACCAGGCTGGTCTTGAACTCACAGAGATCCGCCAGCCTCTGCCTCCCGAGTGCTGGGATTAAAGGCGTGTGCCACCATCGCCCGGCAAGAAACACTGCTAAAGCTTAAATCATACATTAAACCCACACACTAATAGTGAGAGATTTCAACACTTCCCTTTTACCACAGGATAGATCAGTCAGACAAAAAAATGAACAGAGAAATAATAAAACTAACAGATGTTATGACTCAGCAGACATCTACAGAATATTCCATTCAAACAGAAAAGAATATACCTTCTTCTTAGTACCTCATGGAACCTTCTCAAAAATTGCATACTCTGTAACAAAACAAACCTCAACAAATAAAAAAAATTGGAATAACCCAATGTACCTTATCAATTACAGTGGTTTAAAACTAGATATCAACAGAAATACTAATTCCAGAAAACTCACAAACACATGGAAATTAAACAACACTCACCTGAATCATCAATGGGTCAAGGAAGCAATACAGGGAAAAATTAAAGACTTCCTAAAATTCAATGAAAATGACTACACAAGCTGCCCAAATTTATGGAACACAATGAAAGCAGTGTTAAGAGGAAAGTTCATAGCACTAAATGCCTACATAAAGAAGCTGGGAAAATCTCACACTAGTGAATTAACAGAACATTTGAAAACCTCAGAACAAAAAGAAGCAAACTCACCTCCGAGAACTAGATGGCAGAAAATATTCAAATTGAGAGCTGAAATCAACAAAATAGAAACAAAGAAAACAATACAGAGAATCAATGAGTCAGAGTTGGTTCTTTGAGAAAATCAGCAAAATAGACCTTTATCCAAACTAACCAAAAGACAGAGAGAGAATATCCAAATTAACAAAATCAGAAATTAAAAGGGGGACATAACAACAGACATAAAGGGAATACAGAGAATCATCAGGTCATATTACAAAAACTTGTACTTCACAAACTTGTAAAAATTAAAGGAAATGAATAATGTTCTGGAAAAATACCACTTACCAAAATTAAATCAAGACCAGATAAGCAAATTAACCATATAATGGCTGAAAAAATAGAAACAGTCATCAAAAAGTCTCCCAACCATGTCTAGGAAGGTGAACATCCAAACTGGCTAGGCTCCAGGACCTTGGACTTTCCACAGGGCAGGGAACCATGACTGCTCTTTGGATTGGAGAAGGAGGGGGAGAGGAGTGGGGGTAGGGGGAGAAGAGAGGGGGGAGGGGGAGAAGAGTGGGGGAGGGGGGGGAAATGGGAGGCTGGGAGGAGGCGGAAACTTTTTCTTTTCCTATTCTCAATAAAAAAAAAAAGTCTCCCAACCAAAAAAAAAATGTCTTGGAGAGATCAGGGATACAAGGAACATACCTAAACATAATAAAGGCAATATACAGCAAGCCAACAGCCAGCATCAAACTAAATGGAGAGAAACTCCCTGCAATTCCACTGAAATCAGAAAGAAGACAAGGTTTTCTACTCTCTCTATATCTATTCAATATAGTTTTTGAGGTCCTAGCTAGAGCAATAAGACACCAAAAGGAGATCATGAGGATACAAATTGAAAAAAAAAAAAAAGAAGTCAAACTATTTGCTGATGATATCACTTAAGTGATGATCACTTAAGTGATCCCAAAAATTCTATCAAGAAACTTTTATGACTCATAAACTCTTTCAGTAATGAAGCAGGATACAAGCTTAACTCAAAAAAAAAAAAATCAGTAGCCCTCTTGTATACAGATGATAAAAGGGCTTGGAAAGAAATCATAGAAACAACATCTTTCACAATAACCAAAAATAGCATAAAATATCTCGGAGTAACTTTAACCAAACAAGTGGAATATTTGTATGACAAGAACTTTAAATCTTTGAAGAAAAAAATTGAAGAAGACACAAGAAAGTGGGAAAATCTCCCATACTCTTGGGTAGGCAGAATTAACATAGTAAAAATGGCAGTCTTACCAAAAGCAATCTACAGATTCAATGCAATGCCCATCAAAATCCCAGCAAAATTCTTCAAAGACCTTGAAAGAACAGCACTCAACTTCATATGGAAAAGCAAAAAATCCAGGATAGCCAAAACAATCCTGTACAATAAAAGAACTTCTGGAGGCATCACATTCCCATACTTCAAACTCGACTACAGAGCTACAGTACTGAAAACAGCCTGATATTGGCATAAGAACAGACAGGGGGACCATGGAACCGAATAGGAGACCTGGATATTAATCCATACTGCTTCGAACACCTGATTTTTTGACAAAGAAGCAAAAAATATCAAATGTAAAAAAGAAAGCATATTTAACAAATGGTGCTGTCATAACTGGATTTCAACAGGTAGAAGAATGAAAATAGACCCATATCTATCACCATGCACCAAACTCAAGTCAAAATGGATCAAAGACCTCAACATAAAGTCAGCCACACTGAAACTTATAGAAGAGAAAGTGGAAAGTACACTTGAACACATTGGTATAGGAGACCACTTCCTAAATATAACCCCAGCAGCACAGACACTGAGAGAAACAATTAATAAATGGAAACTCCTGAAACTGAAAAGCTTCTGTAAAGCCAAGGACACAGTCAACAAGACAAAACAACAGCCTACAGAGTTAGAAAAGATCTTCACTAACCCCACATCAGACAGAAGTCTGATCTTCACAATCTACAAAGAACTCTGGAAGTTGTTTATCAAAAGAACACATAATCCAATAAAAAATGGAGTACAGACCTAAACAGAAAACTCTCAACAAAGGAATCTAAAATGGCTGAAAGATACTTAAGGAAATGTTCAATGTCCTTAGTCATCAGAGAAATGAAAATCAAAACAACTCTGAGATTCCATCTTACACCAGTAAGAATGGCCAAAAACAAAAACACTGATGACAATTTATGCTGGAGGGGTTGCATGGAAAAGGGAACACTTCTGCATTACTGTGGGAATGTAAGCTGGTACAGTCCCATTGAATATCAGTGTGGCAATTTCTTAGAAAATTGGAAAACAACCTTCCTCAAGGCCCGGTAATACCACTTTTGGGTATATATCCAAAGGATGCTCAACCGTGCCACAAAGACATGTGCTCAAGTATGTTCATAGCAGCATTGTTTCTTATAGCCAGAACCTGGAAACAACCTAAATGTCCTTCAAATGAAGAATGGACAAGAAAAATGTAGTACATTTACACAATGGAGTACTACACAGTAGAAAAAAATAGCAACATCTTGAATTTAGCAGGAAAATGAATGGCGCTAGAAAACATTATTTTGAGTAAGGTAACCCAAACACACAAAGACAATTATCACATGTTCTCACTCATAGGTGGTTTTTAAACATAAAGCAAAGAAAACCAGACTACAAACCACAATCCCAGAAAACTTAGACAACAATGAAAAAACAGAGAGACTTACATAGGTCTAATCTACATGAGAAGTAGAAAATAGAAAAAGACAAGATCTCCTGAGTAAATTGAGAGCATGAGGACCTTGAGGGGAGGGTTGGAGGGAGAAGGGAAGAAACAGGGAGGGGAGCAGAGGAAAATATAGAGCTCAACAAAAAATCAATAAAAAAAATCTATCCAAATTTGCAGTGGAATTTTAATGTGAAAATACAGCATTTGTCATCATAAGTGCCTTAGATATGGATTTTTTGTGTTCATTTATTGTTGTATAATATATTAGTTTAAAAAGGTCAGTGCAATCATGTTTTTAACTTGTCTACTAAGGATAACAATGATACCTCTTTCAGGAGCAAGAGAGATGAATATGGCACTCTATCAAAGCACTGTGGACTGTGTCTGGTGTATACTAACCAACTAGTAAATAAATTAAATCATAAATTTATTCAGTTTTTGTTAATGTTTGACTATAGATCTTTATTCTGATTTGACCCAATTTCATGCAAAAATAATTAAATAAATACCATTAGATTATATCTGCAAGCAAATTTTAATTTAGATTTCATAATCTATTAACTTTTCTGAAAGAGATACCTTAGCCTATCTCTCAAAAAGAATTTGAATCCTGAGGATATCTGGCTATGGTATAGTGTTGAGTTAAACAGTCCCTACTATGGAAAGACAACAAAGGTGCATATGATTGGAAACTGAATATCTTCTGTCCACACCATTTAAGATAATCTATTAATATTTATACATACTGAGAAGAACTACTTTTCTGAGGAGTACAAGAGATGGAGATGCTTGAATTAGGATAGGCAAAAAATGGCAAAAATGTAATTTTAGACCTCTTTACTTTAACCTCAAGCCTATTAAAAATGTTTAGTATCCCAGAGAGGCCTGTGAACTCTTCTGGAAGGATGTCATTAATTTTTAAAGTGAAATATTGTATCTATGCCTAGAAACTTCACCTCTCTTGTGGGACTGGCAAGCTCACTTCTGTTTGTTTTAATTCTTTTTTTTTAAATATTTATTTATTTATTTATTATGTATACAATATTCTGTCTGTGTGTATGTCTGCATGCCAGAAGAGGGCACCAGACCTCGTTACAGATGGTTGTGAGCCACCATGTGGTTGCCGGGAATTGAACTCAGGACCTTTGGAAGAGCAGGCAATGCTCTTAACCACTGAGCCATCTCTCCAGCCCCGCTCACTTCTGTTTGGAGATTAAAACAAGGCCTACTTTGAAATATAAAGAATGCATACAGTTATGTTTATGCCAACACATTCATTGTTGGAAGGAGCTTCTGTGTGTTGGGAACTGCCAAATCTCTACACACAACACAAAAGGAAGGTGTGTTTTGTACCAGACTGAACTGCACCTTTATTTTAAGAATAAGGTGTAAACCAGACCATGTTTTGACATTATTGTGAACAAAAATGAATGTATATTTCTCAAAGAGAATGATAAGAATTTAGGATCAAGGCAAGTTTTTGTCTGTCAAATCCCTTCTTATTGCAAAAGTATAGGTTAAATTTCAAAGTCTAAGATGCGGGAAAGATTCGTCAGGAGTTTAGCTCAATTCCTTCTCCTGCAGAGGAACTGAACTTTTTCCCAGTACTCATTTTGAGAGAGTTCCTGTACCTATAGCCTCTGTGGGTACCAGTACTCATATGCACACACACACACACACACACACACACACATTTACAGATGTGCAAAACAGACATATATGCACACATAGTACACTCATAAACCACATATACACTAATATACAATACACAACACACACATATTTACATATGCAAAGACACACAGACATATCACACACATTCAGGTAAACATACCACATACACACACATAGATATACATACACCAAATACACACAATATACATACACTTACTCTACACATACATTCATGCAAACACATCACAAGTATACACACTCCGAAATACAAATACACTAAACATACATACACACAATAAACATACATGCACACAAACCATACACATACTCCCCCACACATATATGCACATATACACACAGACATTCAAAGACATATCATGCATAAATACACACATACACACAAACAAATCATATAACACATGCTTATACATACACATACATAAAGTTCAAACCTACTAACAACTAAGAAATGTTGAGAAGGAGAAAAAACCATTCCCTGGAACCATTCATTAATTGATTATCTAATACCAAATGGTCAATCCTGAAAATATACATACCAATTGCATTATAACATCTAAATAATTTGTTTTTATGTGTTATATTTATGAAGGAGGTGTATATTAGAGGGTTTTGAAGGAGCAAGGGAAGGGATAAATCAATTATATTATAATCTCAAACAATAAAGGCAATAATGTTTAAAATATAAAAGTTAGGGCGGTATGTGGGCGCTCGGACGGCGCGCAGTCGCGGGCCTGCTGCCCCGGACGGCGTCCCGGGCCTTGGTCTCCGTCTGGATCCCGTGCTGGAGGGAGCCTATCGGAGCGTGCGGCCACCGAGGCCTGCAGGTCACGATCAGCTTGGCCTCCGCCATCCGCCACTCAAATTTGAACCTCCACTACCTCAATAAGATTCTGAACATCAAAAAGCAGAGTGTCCGCATGGTGCATTTGAGGAACTCGGGAACTTTGAACAATCCAAGCTCTCTAGACGAGACAGCTTATGAAAGACTTGCAGAGGAGACGCTGGACGCCCTGGCAGAGTTCTTTGAAGACCTTGCAGACAAGCCCTGTACCCTGGAGGACTATGACGTCTCTTTTGGGGGCGGCGTGCGAACCATTAAACTGGGCGGGGATCTAGGGACCTACGTGATCAACAAGCAGACCCCAAACAAGCAAATCTGGTTATCTTCTCCCTCCAGTGGCCCTAAGCGCTATGACTGGACTGGGAAGAACTTGGTGTACTCCCATGACGGCATGTCCCTGCATGAGCTGCTGGCCAGAGAGCTGACTGAAGCCTTAAATACCAAACTGGACTTGTCTTCCTTGGCCTATTCTGGAAAAGGCACTTGATTCAAAGACATTAAAGCTATCAGGCTAAGCCCCCGCTTTCTTCTGTAGTTGGGTGTCTGGTTTCCCATGCCTGCTTCTGAGAACAGTCACACTGTGTATGACAGCTCTGTGAAAAAAGTGTCCCACCCCCCCAAAAAAAAGTTAGTATGTGACCAAGAAAAATTAAATTTAGTTACATTCATTTTATCAGTACCTATTTTTGATAAATACATTGATGCTGTCCTTGATATACTCAAGTCTATTTATTCTATATTATTCTTCTTTTATTGTCCTGCTGTGAGAATCATACAGAGTAAATATACACAGGATATGTGGAAGCTGATGTGTGTGTGGCCATTGTGGGATGAGTTATGTATACAGATGGTATCTATGTTACAATATGCAGCTATTATATCAAAATTTTAAAGAAAACTACTGTAAGTCAAACCACAATTGGTAAAGTAAGACAACTGTTATTGATGAGAGATATAATTGTAAAATTTTAAGTAGAGACCTAATATGAAAACTTTATTCATTTTTCAAAGATGGTACCTAGAGCTAAAAGGCCTTTGCTGACATGTTAAGGGATAAACTGACTAAACACTTGAGCTAATATTTAAATTGTTGCTGTTTAAATATTTCTCTTTGGGAGTAAGCAAACATATCATTATTTTAAATTTAAAAATATAGCCATTTTAAATTCATTTTCATTTTTCTTAAGTGTTCTGTTTCTCTACTATTCTCAATTACTCACTTCCATGGTAAAAAAAAAATATTAAACATTCCAAATGGAATCCAATTTTCTCTTGAATTCTGTAACATCTCTTAATAAAGAAAAGATTAAGAAACAGTGGTTAACTCTTTCAGATATAACATCTAATATCAAGATCAGCACTGGAAAATAACTACTTGTTTAGTTCAGTAATGCAATTCATTTATGTTGAGAATGTGAAATTGAAAACAATTACAATATCTGTTATATTCTCAAGGGCTACATGCCTACCACACCGTGATTTTTCGTGCTTTCCTTTCATGACCCAACATATCCTTATCATTTCTGTGCCAAGGACTACAGAAACACTGGACAGTTATTGGTACTTGTTTCATTAGCTGGCATCTCTATGTTTACTAGATGAACTAGAGAGATATTACAGCTTTACAACCAAAAGCAATGCCCTCTGCTGTCTGTATGACACTGAACTAGGTATTGGTTAGATTCAGTCTAAGTCATGCGAAGACTAAGTCACTTATTTTTAATAATTTCAAAGGGCAAAAGCCTTCATTTTGTAATGTAAAATATGTCAGATGTATATAAACACATATATGTATATTTCATGATGGAAAAGCCTAACTATAATTTAATTTTGTTTGTATTTGACATAAATCCATTTTACAATATTCAAAAGATCAAATACTAATTGTTTGATCTTAGTTATTTAGCACTGTAAGTATGAACTCAAATTCGATAGACAGAAATCTTTTCTTCACAGGCGAAACATGTTTTATATATACATACAAAGATATATATATATACAAACATATGTATGTTTTATATGTATATAAATATGTATGCATAAAACCATTGGTGAAAAAAGAAGTCTGGAATTTGAAAAAGAGAAAGTCGCAGTTCAGGGGTATTTCTGGAGAAAGAAAAGGGAAGGGTGAAATAATGTAATTTTATTATAATCTCAAAAAATGAAATACATAATTTAAAAAATTCTTGTATATAGATGTTTTAAAGCTAGTTTTAAGTTTATACTTTTAACTGTATTTCAAAGCATGTTTGTTCTAGAGGAAACATAACCTTTTATTAACCTCATCTTAGCTGAAAAGTCTTACACAACTGTTAAAACAGATATATAAAATTCCACATGAGCAAATTCATTATGAAATGCATATAATTTGATTAATTTGATGAGTCTATTCACAGGGTCATGAATATAATTTCTCTCTAGACTTTTTTGATTCTAGTTTATATAATCCACAACTTCTATGATTATTTGGTTGTCACTTTACATAGACTACTTGTTTTTTGTTATGATCATATTTATTATTTGTTGAAAATATAAGCTTAAAGTGGGATTTCGCTGAAACTTTTGTAGAGAAAATTGAGATATAACAGATGTCCTAGTATCAAAGTGAGTATGACCTCAAAGGAAGTTTTTTTTTTATGAAATAAATATTATTTGGTTTCTTAGTGGAAATGAATTTCTCCCACTCATATACCAACAAGCACAGCCAGTCATGGTGATCAACTGGAGCAGTGAGACTAGAGTGCCAAGCTCAACTGACTGTCTCAGCTTTAGTTCTCCCAAGTGTTTGTCTACCTAGAATCCTAAAATGTGGTATTTACAAATAACGCCCTTTAAATATGTAACTAAAGAAATGCGGTTATGAAGCTCTAAATCTAGTATGACTGATTTTTCTCAAAAGAAAAGGGAAACTGTAACATACAGAACGAAAAGAAAGAGGATCGAATGGCACCATAGCAGAAGTTTTTAGGAAGTTTCTATAAGCCACATGATAACAACAGTGGACTGTAATCACCAGATGTTAGCAGTAAGAAGAAAAATCATTTCCTCAGATCTTGCAATAAGAATGTGAGCCTAGTAAAATTCTTGTTTCATACTTCTAGTTTATAAAACTAAAATTCAAGAAATACCTGCTATTTTAGGCTCAGTCTATGGTGTCCTGAACAGTAGTGCCAAGAAATAGTATAAGAACTCAACACTCTTTGAACTGCTCTCTCAACATTCACTAAGGTCTTTAGCATCTAGGTCTAGTCAAGACAGGGTCATCAGGGCCTTTTTAATGCTCTCTTCTATCAGGTTCAGTGTGCTCAGACTGATATTGAGGTCTTTAATCCAATTGGACTTGAGTTTTGTGCATGCTGATAGATATGGGTCTATTTTCATTCTTTTTCATGTTGATATCCAGTTGTGACAGCAACATTTGTTGAATATGCTTTATTTTTGCATTTGATATTTTCATAGGTGTGTAGAATGATATCCAAATCTTCAATTTTGTTTCATTGGTTCTCTTGTCTGTTTTATGCTAATATCAGATTGTTTTCAGTAGTTCTGTAGTAGTTTGAAGTCAGGGATTATGATGCCTCCAGAAATTTATTTTACAAGATTGTTTTGGCTATCCTAGGTTTTTTACTTTTCCATATAAAGTTGAATGTTCCTTTTTGAGCTCTATGAAGAATTTTGCTCAGATTTGATGGGCATTGCATTGAAGCTATAGTTTGCTTTTGGTAAGATTGCCATTTTTACTATTCTAATTTCACCTACCAAACAGCATGGGAGATCTTTATAGTTTCTGGTGTCTTGTTTAATTTTCTTCTTCAAAGACTTAAAGTTTTTGTCATATAGGTCTTTCACTTGTTTGGTTAGAGTTACTCCAAAATATTTTATGCTATTTGTAGCTATTATGAAGAGTCATGTTTTTCTCAGCACATTTATCATCTGTATAAAGGAGGGTTACTAATTTTTTGAGTAAATCTTGTATCCTGCTACATTACTGAAGGTGTTTATGAAATGTAGAAGTTCCTTGCTAGAATTTTTGGGATTACTTATGTAAACTATCACATCATCATCCAATAGTGATAGTCTGACTTCTTCTTTTTTGATTTGTATCCCCTTGATCTCCTTTTGTTGTCTTATTGCTCTAATTAGAACCTCAAGTACTATATTGAATAGATATGGAGAGAGTAGACAACCTTGTCTTGTTCCTGGTTTCAGTAGCATTGCTTTGAGTTTTTCTTCATTTCATTTGATGTCGGCTGTTAGTTTGTTATATATTGCCTTGATTATGTTTAGGTATGTTTTTTGTATCCCTACTCTCTCCTTGACGTTTATCATGAAGTGATGCTGTATTTTGTCAAAGTTTTTTTTTGAGCATCTGATCAGATAATCATGTGTTTTATTTACAGTTTGTTTATATATTGGATTATTTTGTATGTTGACCCATCCCTGCATCTCTAGGATGAAGCCTAATTAGTCATGATAGATAATTTTTCTGTTATATTCAGTTTGCTAGTATTTTATTGAGATTGTTCTGTAATTCTCTTATTAGTAATGTATTTGTGTGGTTTTAGTATTAGGGTAATTGTAGCCTCATCAAAAGAGTTTGGCAATATTTCTTCTGTTTCTATTATGTGGAACAATTATTGGTATTAGTTCTTCTTTGAAAATCTTGTAGAATTCTGAGCTGAAACCATCTGCTCCTGTTTTCTTTCTTTCTTTCTTTCTTTCTTTTTTGGGTTGGGAGATTTTAATGACAGTTTCTATTTTCTTAGCAGTTATAGATCTATTTAATTTGGTTATCTGGTCTTTATTTAATTTTGGTAAGTGATATTTATCCAGAAAATTGTCCATTTCCTTTAAAATTTTCAATTTTGTGGAGTACAAGTTTTTGAAGTATGACCTGATGATTCTCTGTATTTCCTCTGTGAGAAGAGTATTCTTTAAGATAAAGAGTTATTTTTAACACTCAACCCTATATGCACTATTAGATGAGTTGAATATGCTGGAGCTAATGGGATGGCTCAACAGGTAAAAGGATTTTTCTTGCAAATCTTGTGATCTAAGATTGATGTTTAGACAATATAAAAAGGTCAGATGTAGTATAACATGCATCTAAAATATCAGCTGTCCTACAATTAAATTTAAGGTGGAAACAGAAGAATTTTTAAGCACTCATAAGTCAGTGAGGCTCATTGGCCAGCAGGGCAGGACTACATTGTATACCAACAGAAATAATAAACACTACCCTAAGCTGAAGATAAGAACTAGTTCCTGAAGCTTGTCTTCTGATATTCACATGTTCACTATAGCATGAGGGCACCTCTACATACATACATACACAACAATGATGATGATGATAAGAAATAAAAATAAATAAAATACAAATAGAAGCTGGACTTTGTGTAATACAGAAATTCTTCACAGATAGTTGTTTTATGTTTTTATGAACATATTGGCATCTGATGCAGGCCTCGGAGTCTAAATACAAGGACTATTTTCATTAGTCTAACTAACATCAATCTCAAGAAGGAAAGGAGAGAGAGAGAGACTAATTGTTGATAGGATTAAGAATTTGTAAGACTTTTTTACAGCCAAAGACAACACCCAGGAGAGAATAAGGCTACAAAGAAAACACTTCATTTCTTAAAAATGGAGAAAGCAAAGATTGACTATTGAATATGTAATTCATAGGTACATCAGCAATCAAAACACCAAACTCCATATCAGTTCAGTGTTATGGAGACACTGGTGAAAGAACAGAATTGTTGAGCTCTTTGAAGATTCCCCTGCAGAGATAGTGATACTGAACTCTTGTTAAAACCCAGATATTACCAGTGGACTGTGCAAATATTAGTTCACAGGGGACTTCCTTTTGGCTTTGTCCACTCTCCCTCCATTTGCAATCTGTCTGAATTTATAAACGGTATCTTGCTACATTGATACAAAGATGTACAGTGATCTCTTCATATTGCATCTTGTTGAGGAAAAGAAGTCATGATAATAGAGTTCATTATTTATTAATTAATACTGTAAGTTAAAATAATGCAAATTCATTATGTTTTCTCTGAGTTATCTGCTGTATTGACTGACTATGGGGGGAAATAGGGAGACAATTTTGGCTGAAATATTTAAAGCTGTGTGGAAAGAAAAATTCTTTATTATAAGCTATGAGGTTTCTTAAGAGCGGTTATCAGAATTTCATTGTTATTGCCTAATTACAGATGTGCTTGGACAGTCTTATGCTAAGTGAAATATATATGACAAAGAAAGACTAATTCACCATGACCACATTTGTATATGGAACCCAGATACAAAACTCAGACTTCCTATGGAGAGGAGTAAAACAGAGAAGACAATGGAGGAGGGGTTAGAAGATTTTAGCCAAAGGATACAACAGTGCTATCAGAAGTTGAATTTTTGCAGTGCTAATAAAACATGGGTTTCACTGTTCTTATACAAAATTGGTGTGACATAATTTATTCATTAATTTGCTTAATATAACTATTCCATAATGTAAACTTATTTCAAAACATCATGCTATATAAGTAGATCCTTTTTAATTCATAAATTTAAAATTGATTTATTTTGTTTCTAATAGCACAAGACATCCTATCTTGTTATGATATGTAACACTTAATGGAAGGTTTGTTAAAGCTCTCCAAAGTTTTAGAATACAACCATTTTCTGCCTACCTGTTATATCCTAGTGCCTGATTTCAGATTTCCTCTGTGAAGATTTCTAAATGACCTTAACCTGGTGCCTTTTTATCCTTCCTGCCTTACAAGCATCTGGAATTGAGTAAATGCTGCTGCCTATAGTTTCTTTGTCTGTACACAGACTTCTAAGGCTGCTGGAACAAGGAGTCTGCTCCTGAGCCAAGTGGCAGGATGATACATTTGTGGTCCTGTTTGATCAGTGTTCTCACTGTGATTTCAGTTGAACTGTGTTTCACTAGGCAATGCTCTTTCTCATATCCTACAAGAAGTCCTTCATGTCCTATCCTTGATTTCTCTTTGTTGACATTTCTTTTATTCTTGATGTGTCATGTACTCGATGGCTTCACAGAGAGAATCCATCAAGAACTAGAAGTAAATCCCAATACTGGAATCTAAAAAGCCAACAATTCTGTCTCCTCATTAAAGGACACTCCTGTCCTTCTCATTAAAGTAGAAGTTCTCTATGTCAGATCCTTCACTGGTCTTGCGTTTTTGAAGACTATCAATTATTGCATCTTTAGCTACTTCATATTCTTTTATTCTTATCTAGGCACATTTTCAGTTTCCACATAACCCTATGCAGATTATTGTCTTTTGACACTCACAGAGAACATATTATTTGCTCTTTATTAGATTAGGAGACAGATAGATAATTGGGGGCAGGATGAGATTCAGGAAGAAACTGAGTAGGAAATGGTGCATTTCAGATGGCTTGCCTGGAGAGTCAGTGTTGAAAGGCTCAGTCTTGTCACTTCTCTTCAGCCTGCTGGTCTTCCTCTTACTGGAAGGACTGGTTTGAGATGAAAGAACAGAAAGGACTTGCCATGTTCTTGTTGATTCCTATTACAAGTGTTCATTTTTGACTGCCTTGTGAGTTCTTTACCCCTTTTTGACTGGGCAGTGTGGAAGATGTCCCTGACTTTCAACACTGGCTACTTCATTGAGACATGACCTCATAGAAGAGCACTCAATATCAATTAGTGACCAAGATGTTTTTGTTTCTTCGTACCAGAAATAGGCTTTTGACAAGGGCAACACACTGATAGGCCACTAAACTTGCATGCATGCATTGATTGAAATCACTAGCTTTCATTACCAAAATGTAACTGGGCGACTTGGTCTTATTGCTAAGAGTCTTATAGGGATATTAAATTGTTGATTTTCTATGATTTCTAGGATTAAGCATTGCATAATTTGTTCTTAAAAATAGTTTGGAATGTTTTCATATGTACAATGAGTTTACATGCAATGAAACTCAGTCTAAATGAAATTCACGGTTGCTGTGTACTTTACACATATAGACTGTAGAAAATCTTATACAGTATTTTATATACCTGAGTTTTGATCATTATGCATCATTTGAGATGATATGTGGAATTCTCCACTTATGACATTCTTTCCTGCCGGCGGTGGTGGTGCACGCCTTTAATCCCAGCACTTGGGAGGCAGAGGCAGGCGGATCTCTGTGAGTTTGAGGCCAGCCTGGTCTACAAGAGCTAGTTCCAGGACAAGAACCAAAAAGCTACGAAGAAACCCTGTTTCGAAAAATCCCCCCCCTCCAAAAAAAAGACATTTTTTTTTCTTGTGCTTAAGATACTTCAAACTGAAGTTTTCATAAGAGGACAGTTCAGCCAGGACTTTTATTAATATTACTTACTCATGAATTACTTGATTTATGGGTGTCAATGTTGGAATTAGAAAGTTTTCTGACCTGTGAGTAGTTTATGTGCTAATAGGTATAAGTTTAATTTTAATGAAGTAAATAAATGTTGATGTTATAAGAGTTAAACTTTTTTTAACTTTTAAAATTGATTTTTATTGAGCTATACATTTTTCTCTGCTCCTTTCCCTTCTTCTACCCTCTCCTATCATCCCCATGCTCCCAATTTACTCAGGAGATCTTGTCTTTTTCTACTTCCCATGTAGATTAAATCCATGTATGTATCTCGTAAGGTTCTCATTATTGTCTCAGTTCTCTGGAATTGTGAATTGTAGGCTTGTTTTCTAAGCTTTATGTCAAAAAGTCACTTGTAAATGAGTACATATGATGTTTGTTTTTCTGGGTCTGGGTTATCTCACTTAATATGATGTCTTTTAGATCTATCCATTTGCCTACAAATCTCAAGATGTCATTATTTTTTTCTGCTCTGTAGTGCTCCATGGTGTAAATATACCACTTTTTCCTTACCCATTCTTTGGTCGAGGGGTGTTTAGGTTGTTTCCAGGTTCTGGCTATGACAAACAATACTGCTATAAACATAGTTGAGTATATGCCCTTTTGGTAAGATTGAGCATTCTTTGGGTATATACCGAAAACTGGTATTGCTGGGTCTTGAGGAAGGTTGTTTTCTAATTTTCTGAGAAATTTACCATACCAATATCCAACATGGCTGTACCAGTTTGTACTCCCACTAGCAATGCAGGAGTGTTCCCTTCACCCCACATCCTATCCTGCATAAGTTGTCATTGGCCATTCTTACAGGTGTAAGATGGGATCTCAGAGTTGTTTTGATTTGCATTTCTCTGATGGCAAAGAATGCTGAACATTTCCCTAAGTGTGTTTCAGGCATTTTAGATTCTTCTGTTCAGAGTTCTCTAGGTTTTTTTTTCTTCTTCTTCCTGGATTACTTGTCCTTTTGATGACAAATTTCTTGATTTCTTTGTGTATTTTAGAGATCATCCCTCTGTCTGATGTGGGGTTGGTAAACATCTTTTCTCAGTCTGTAGGCTACTGTTTTGTCTTGTTGACTGTATCCTTTGCTTTACAGAAGCATCTCAGTTTCAGAAAGTCCCATTTATTAATTGTTTCTTTCAGTGTCTGTGCTGCTGGGGTTATATTTAGGAAGTGGTCTCCTGTTCAAATGAGTTCAAGTGTACTTTCCACTTTCTCTTCTATGAGGTTCAGTGTGGCTGGCTTTATGTTAATGTCTTTGATTCATTTGGACTTGAGTTTTGTGCATGGTGATAGATCTGGGTCTATTTTCATTCTTCTACATGTTAATATCCAGTTATTCCAGCACCATTTGTTAAATATGCTTTCTTTTTTCCATTTGATATTTTTTGCTTCTTTGTCAAAAATTGGGTATTCATAGGTGTGTATGATATGTTTTTATCTAATGTAATGACCACAGCAAGCAAAAAAAATCTTTCATATATATATATATATATATATGCAACAGAAAATAGAACAGAAATAAAAGTAAAACAGAAACAGAAACTTCTAATGGGTTACAAGTTACTTTAATTGTTTTCTTTAGTAAGTATGTTTAGCAGTATCTATGGAACTAGGTTTACTAAAATATGTATCTTTGTTCCTATTAGCCTCAAAGTGGAAATTACCCTTTATCTTTACTTATATATATACTTAACTGGTAAATGTAAAAGTTCATTTATTGCAGTAGCAGCAGCTAGAGAAAAATTGCATCAAATTTCTCATTGCTTTGAAGCCTGAAGTTGTGACGATTGTGTCCTATGGCTGCTCTTTCACCCATTTGTCGTCTTCTAGTCTCCCTCTCCAGCTGGGCTCAGGCATAGTAACTTTTTAGCTGTCCTTCAGATGTGCTAGGCATGTACTGAGATACCCCTTCCCCTGAATTTTGGTTCTCTGCCTTTTCTGTACAAAACTTAAATTCTAGATTAGGTTTCTGTGTGTGATTGTACATAGCTGTTGGTTACATTGAAGGCATTAGGACCAAATACAGGTCTTTATGCATGTTAAAAAGCTGGTGTACCAGGGAACTTTATACAGGCACCCAAACAAATGAATGGAATGAGAAAAGATAATTATGAGTGAGGTTACCCAGATCCAGCAAGTCAAGCATGGTATATACTCACTTATAAAAGGATATTAGCTATAAAGTAAAGGATAACCATGCTACAATCTACAGACCCAGAGAAGCTAAGTAACAAGTGAGGTCACGTGACTCTTACCAAGAAGATGAAATAGAACAGATATGCCGTTAGATGGGTGAGGGGTCGGGATGAAGCGGTCGGCAGGGGAACAGAATCAGGTGAGGGGAAGATGGAAGGTGAGTACTGTTGATGAGGGGGAGGAAGAATTCTAAAAGTCAGTGAGGTCAAGGACACCAAAAGAAAGTCCACAGAATCAACTAACCTGGGCTCATAGGGGTTTACAGAGCCTGTGTGGGACTGACCTCTGCATATATGTTACAATTGTGTCATTTGGTCTTTTTGTCGGACTCCTAATAGTGGGAGCAGAGGCTGTCTCCTACTATGTTGCCTGTTTGGGGGATTCTTTCCGACTATCAAACTGCCTTCTCCTGCCTCAGTAGAAGAGGAGGTGTCTAGTCTCACTTCAACTTGATATACCGTGGCTGGCTGACATCCATGGGAGGCCTGCCTATAACTGAAGATACACAGTGGAGGAGTAGAGGATGGGACAGGGTGGAGGGGAGGTGGCGGGAAGGATTGTGAGAAGAGGAGGGAGGGGGAACATTGGTCAGGATGTAAAAATAAATAAATAAACAAAAACAAAAAGAAGAACAAGAAATATCATTTGTCACAGAATACAGCAGACAATTATTTTTACAAGATTTTCTAAAACACAGGCACGTTGTTAGGGCTACACCTAAACAGGAAAATAGGAACTGTTACTTAAACTGTAAAATAGTGTCTATGGCTAAAAGAGACCTTTCCAATATTTCCTATATTTAAAGATAGCTAAAAATAGTGCTGATGTATTTATAATTCCAGGGCCTCTACTCAGCCATCAGAGAATCCTTTGCATTCATTTCTTTTTCCTTGGCTTTTGAACTCCTTAGCCTTTAAGTAACTTGTATTTGAATGACAGAGAAATATTACTTCCCTTTCAATTCTTTGCCTGGAATCTAGGACAAGCGTCTTCTGATATGTCACTTTTCTGTTGTTTTTCTAGACATTTTCAACATTAAGTTAAGTTTTGGCTGTCTCCGAGGACATTGCCTCGCAGCATGCCTCTCAGGAAACTTAGGCCCAGGAGGTGAACAGCCAGTTCCCATGCTTTCTTTATACTGCAACTTTCAAACTATTAAAAACCATTTCTCTTTTGAAAGGGCTTACTTATATCCTTGACATTTGAAAAAGTGCTATCACCAATGTTTATAAGTTTTACAGAATAATTTTAGCTCCTATTGGTCTCCTCTCTGTGATTAAGAATGTAAGTTGGTGGTCTTTTTGTCATTTCAGAATTTTAATGTTTTTATATCAATATGAGTTCCAAGAGGAAATGAATAATTCATTCTTTATGGTTCATAATAAGATGTTGCAATGAACAATTAATGCACGGTTGGGTTGTTGCTTTATTGGCCATATTTACCTAGAGTACAGGGAATGCTGGGTCCTCTCCAGCATGATAGTGAAGTTGGCATGATATTGTAAGCCTCTTCTAGAAACTGCAGCAGTGAGGAGGGGAAGTGGAGCCAGAGAGATAGGAAATTCAAGGTCATCTTTCTCTGCATGGTGACTCTGTGCTCATCCTGTGAGACCCTATCTAAAAGAAAGAAAAACTCCATCAGGAAAAAAAAATGGATTAGAAAAATTAAAAACAAAAAAAAAAAGAAGAAAGGAAAGCAAACAAGCAATACCTCTCAAAAAGGAGGGCGTAGAATGCAACGGTAAACAGGGAAGGAAAGAGGGGGAGCTCTGTTTTGTTATTTATTGGCCGACTGTCTCATGCCATCTATGGCCAAGGCTCTAGTAATGACATTCTTATCTCCAGTTCCACCTCTGTTTTTCTTTATCAACCTTGACTCCTCTCAGACTTTCTTAATGATAGTCCTTCTACCTACCTCTCTCATTCAGGGCACAACAAGCCTGAAAACACATATGCAGAAAGGTAGGAGAATGTTAACTGAATATGAAGGTAGCCCACGGACACAGTCTGAGTGTAGTCCTATAATTCAGAGCTAATTCAAGGACAGGAGCTTTTTAAGCAAACTACTATATAACCCCCAGGGCTGCATTCCCCATTTCCTCCCCATCCCATGTCCCATGCACACTGGCCACCTAGTGGGTCATCAGATATGACTCCCCAACACTGTCCTTGTGTTATTTGCCTTTATAAACAAAATGAATTACATGACAGAGTAGTGGAGTGTGTGTTTGTGTTTGGTGGTGGTATGGGGACTGAACCCAGCTTCTCACACATACTAGATAAGAGGTATACTGTCTCAAACTGAAATAAAAGATGATTTATTCCGGTCCTCTTTTAATCAAGATTCCTAATTCTTTCAGAATGCTTCTTCCTCTTTACTGAGAAATAACCTTGCCAGAGAGTCTTTGATGACTAAGCAGTTTCAGTACACAGATGCAATTCTGATGTGACTAAGCACTTTCGACACTTCTCTGCCCAGGCTTCCCTCTGCTCCTTAGCTCATGCTCATCCATTCTGATGGCCTTGGTGCTTTGGCACTGGCTCCCACTTCTCCATCATTTCATGGAGGTTCTTTAACTTTTGGAAGCATCCTCCTGCATGGAGTCACAGGTCAAATATCAGTGTTTGAGCAGGGACTCACTGCATGCTCTTGCCAAACAATTCCTCTTTATATTCGTTATCTCTCCTACAGCAAGTAGCATTTTCAGTGAAGCATAATTTTAAAAGGTTTACCTATTTCAAGACTAACATTTTAAAATTTCACCTAAAGAGTTCCCCATTACTTAGATTATAAATTCTTAGTTTTGGTGATCACCGAATTAATAAAATCTTTAGCCAGGGTACTTTTCTTTTAAAACCTTTTGCCATGTAAATGATCAGCATAAAAAACTGTGAAATTAATTAACAAGATCTGTGAATTAGGTAAGTTTCTGCTGTTGACAATATATAGATATGTGTTTCAGTATGATATTTGTGCATATTTCTATGTATTATCTAAATCTATTGTGACAGTATTACATTTATTTTGAATTCCAGAAAGAAAAACCTTGCATTTTGAAATATTACAAATAAAGTTATAGGGTGCACTTGAAAAAGTTTGCAATGCTCTTTTAAAACCTCAGTTTACTTTGAGATGTGCTCAAAAGGAGCAGTCGGGTGCACTTCCAACTTTTGCCTGCTGAGAGTTGTCATTCACACCGCTCACTCCATCACAGATGTGCTAGCATGTCACCTTTAAATCCTTAGCACTCAGAAAATAGTCATCTATGTATAGTGTTAGAACAAAGAATTGGGCTCTGGCTCTCCAAAAAACCTCAAGTTTTCATAGGAAAGAACAACAGATTACTGCCTCTTTGGAGTCTACCCCCTATGGCAAAATACCTTGCTCAACCTTGTTGATGGGGGAGAGCCTTGGTCTGCCACAATTTGTTATGCCAGACTTTGTTGACTCTCCAAGGGAGGCCTTATTTACCCCCTCTGAAGAGTGGATGGGGGAGGGAGGCAAAAAGGAGAGGAGGTTGGGTGCAGGAGAAAGGGAGGGAGGGGGAACTGGACTTGGTCTGTAAAACACAAAAAATAGATAAATAAATTAAAAAAACAACAGATTAACATCACCAAGATGATAAAAAATCCTCTTTGATACAAACCACCAACGTATTCCATGTTTTGTATTGTTTCAGTGTCTTTCATTTAAGTTTGTAGTATACTGAATCAGGTACCTTGTAACAAATTCTAGAAAATTCTCTTTTTTTTCATATTAGGTTTTGAAAGGTTTGTGCACTCTGATAAACCTCTCTGAGCCGGGTGGTGGTGGCGCACGCCTTTAATTCCAGCACTTGGGAGGCAGAGGCAGGCGGATCTCTGTGAGTTCGAGGCCAGCCTGGTCTACAAGAACTAGTTCCAGGACAGGAACCAAAAGCTACAGAGAAACCCTGTCTTGAAAAAAGTCCAAAAAAAAAAAAAAAAAGAAAAGAAAAGAACCAATGGCGAAGGTTCAGGGAT
>NW_026067904.1:15512493-15523886 GCF_014885135.2 Alexandromys fortis
AAAAAAAAAAAAAAAAAAAAAAAAAAAAAAAAAAAAAAAAAAAAGCAAACACGTACTGTGTGATTCTGACCACTGAGTGATAGCATTCTTAAAAGAATCATTTGAGTGGAGATACACAGGTTTATTTATGTTCACAATTGCTCATTTGGGATCCCAACCTTAAGAACAATGGGAGAATATTGAACAACCTTTCTAGTTTTGTTACAATTAGCCCTCTTTTGTCAAGCTGACTTCATATGCTACAATCTAAGCTCCAAACCATAGATGAACTGACCTGTGACTTCTTTGGAACTTACAAAGCCTAAAAGCAACTCTGTCTTAAGAGGCAGTTCCACACTTAGCAGGACACGTAAACTTCAGTGTTTACTAGGTGGCTTCAGCTAGATGGGCTAATATGTGCTACATGCACAAAGGTATTCCCAATTCTTGATGAAGTATGTTAGTAGAGGCTAAACTGGATTACAGTTGGAGCAAATCGTATATTAATATATAATGTAAAAACATGAAACTCCAGTCAGACTTTACCAAAAGGTCCAATTCACCTAGACTTGAATGTTAAATTTGGAAGTACTTTTCTACATAGGAAAAGTATTATTGCTTAGACAGTTAAACCGGTGTTTAGTATCTTATTCTGAAAATAGTTTTACCGATTATCTTCACTCATTGGAAGAATATAGCATAACAAACCCATATTATAACCATGATTAATATTTTTCCTAATATAATTTATGCTGCAGAGATAAATACCATGCATAACCAGAAGCATTTTTTTTATTCCATCATATAGGTTATAGTTCATCATTGACAGAATCAAGGGATGGAGTTCAAGTAGGAACTGAAACAAAGAACATGGAGGAACACTGTTTATCAGCAAACTCTCTGGCTCACGCTTAGTTAGCTTCATTTTACAGCCCATGGTTACCAGCCAGGAATGGTGCTGCCCATATCAATCATTAAGAAAGACATTTAGCAAAGACATAACTATGGGCCAATCTGAGCAATCTCCACCTGAGACTCTCAAGTAACTCTAAGATGTGTCAAGTTGGCTTGACTTAAAATTAACTGGGACATTTGTTATTTTTATTGTTGTTATATGTTTGTGTGTGGTGTGTGGACATATGCATATGTGTATGTGAATCCTCAACAAGAGATTGATTTCGGGTCTTCCTTTATTGTTTTCCAAATTATACTATTAAGACAGAGTTGCTTAATGAATTTGGAAATCTGTGATTATGCTAAACTGATTAGACAGCAAGATCCTGGGATCCTACTGTCTCTACCTACCTGGAACTGAATGCAGTTATTCCGTGCCCAGCCGTTAACTTTTTAAAAGAATTTTATACAAAAACGATTACATTTATATCATCTCTACCCTTTCCTGTTTGCCCCCAACTCCTCTTCCCATTGCCATTCCCTCTCAAGTCAATATTCATGACTGCTATAATTATTATTACATATGCATATATATTCATATTACATATAAGCACATATACACACATGCATATCCTGAGAGCTTAAAATTTTCAAATTAATTTCTAATTTATTCCCTTGGTCAGAGGGGTTTTATGACATCTTAGATTCAGGGAGATAGGAAACTAACCATAAACAAGTTTCGAAGAATTAAAGCCATATTTTACAAAGAATACCTACTGGATTCTAATTTATTGTACTTCCTGTTAGACCACAGTCTGTTTACTAAACTCTCTTAAAGACTCGTGCGTTTGTACTTATCTGAAACCAAAAAGCACTCACTTATTTAACATTAGCCTATTTTTAATCCTGTCTGGCTGCAGTACAGATGAACTGAGAAGCAGCACAAAAGGAGTTCCCCAGTATCATTAGTTCTTAAGCTTAGGGTGTTTTCGAAATGTGAAGAAAATCTTATTTCATGCCTTCTTTCGGAGAGTGCTTCAGGCTAGTGTTGTGTCTTTCAGTTCCTCCTTCTCAATGTGAGTGTTCTCATGAATGTTTTAGAGAAAATGGAATTCCTCAAATGCACCGATTAGTAATTTTTAATAGAAAGTCCAACAGTTAACTTTGCCAAATGCAAAAATGTTTACTTCTACATCCTCCACTTGAAAATTAATATATTTTTAGAACTCTTGACGTTTAAACCCAAAAGTTTCAAATCATGTAACCTGTTCACTGGTGTTCTATAAAAGCCACTCTTAGGCTCCGATGAGTTTGTCATTAAAATAGTGTTGGGGAAGGACATGAGTGTCTCTGGAGTGGGCAGTAATCATAGCAGCACTTGGGATGGGAAGGGTGAGATCCATCAAAAAGAAACATAAATGGTCATTTGGAAGAAATCATGTCTGGAGGGAAGAGAAAAACAAATGGTCATTATGTTTCTGTGGACACCTACATCAGGGAAAGCAAAAAGGAAAAGGAGCCAGGATTTAATGTTCTTGTGGGCCTCAGGTCTATAAGAAAATGTGGATTGGCCTCAGCCCCCATCTTACAAAAGGGAATATAATTATGACTTAAATATATGTTGTATGTTGAAATTGTCCTGGACTAAGAAATTACAGCTATCAATGATTAGGAAATGTGAGCTAATACTTTGATTTTGTTAAAATTTGTTACTGGGTTCATTATAAAAAAATAAAGCCCTTCTTTCTTCTACTGTTTTATTCAACGAGATTGCAATTACTACAGATACTTTTCAAATCACACTTGGAATGGGCCTTCTGAGAAGATATGTTTTTTCCCCATTGTTTTCTTTTCTGTAATTTCTCATAGACTATGGCATGATGTAATTTTGGTATAATGATACATGTAGTATTTTCTAGGCAATGAGTCCATGAGACTCAAATGCATCACTCACTAAGACTGACAACTGGAGGCTATGATGGGCATCAGTTCATTGTTTATTACTGGTTTAAGGAAGGATTTGGTGGTCAGCTCTATTTTTGATCATTAGAGCCACCTCTTTTAGCAATATGATGTTCTTCAAGGACACTGATGCCCAGTATGTGCTGAAGTTCAGGTATAAAGTGCTGGCCCTTTGGAAAATCCTCCCCCTGGAATATAGCCCTAGTACTGTTAAGTCGAGTCAATCAGGGATGTATTAGGTCCGTTTTTCATCTGGGTTTGTCCCTTCTGCCTTCTAATAGAGTTGATCCCAGTGGAAGTTATTCTCTAGTGTGCCCTGCATATTAAACTTCCAAACAGATTTCTCTAGAAAATATAACCGACAGCTAATTCTCAAAATGCAATGCTTATTCAACCTAGACAGAAGCCATTGAGTAATACTAAAGCTTTTAAGATATGCAAGAACACATTCCACCAGGAAAAGAGTCACTTATTCTCTATGCGCCAGACTCTCTTTCAGTTGGCTGTGGCATTTTGAAGTAAAATAACTTATCTGCAGATAATGGAAAGTGCCAGTGTCAATGTCAGGGCACATTTGGAAGCAAAACTGGAATAGTGTATTAAGTAGAGACCTGAAAGATGTGGAGGTACTGCCTAGAATGTACTGCTATCTTATAATAAAATAGACAGAAATACCATGGAATATACTAGAGTTATCCTTGATAGAAGGCAAAGCAGGATTAACCAGAACATCCACTCCTACTCACCTATCCCCCCACCACACAAAAACCTCTTAAAATTTTCTTTCACATGAATACATTTCAGTTCTAATAATGACAGGCACTATATTATGTATTATTTCTAATAATTTAAAGATGAAGAACGATAATGCCATCTCTAATTGGAATAAGTGACTAAAATAATCTTTTAGAATACCATTGTTTTCTTTTATGTTAATAAGAAAAAATGTCAGTTTTATAAGCTTTGTAAATTTCCTTTTCCATCTTTTTCTTGAATTGTTTTTGTGGATAAATGTAACTTTGAAGTTAATTTCAGACTTTTCAAGCTTTTAATATTAAAATAATCTCTTTCAGTAATCCTTACACTTAAGATATTTTATATATTTTGAACATTACATTATATTCTCTTTCCTTTGCATCCTAAATTATAAGACTATTATGGAGCATTTAAAATATTAGTATAATTAAATGATATACTAATGATAAATGGCAGGTATATACATTTTTTATGTGCATGTGTGTGTGTGTGTGTGTGTGTGTGTGTGTGTGATTTATTAGAATGGCATTCTACCAATGGAAAATCCAAGAATTCACTTGTTCAGTTCACAAGGCTGGATGTCTCAGCTAGTCTCCAGTATGTGCTCAGATCCCAAAGAATTAGGCTTTAATGCCTAATTAAAGGGAAGAAATAGCCTTCCCAGTGAGAGCAAGAGCAAGTAGGCAAAGAAAGAGCAAGTGCCCTACTTCCATGTTCTTACTATAGATTGATAGTAGAGGATGTAGCCTAGAAGAATAATTCCTTACCCAGTCTGACTACTACAATGAGGTGTGTGTGTGTGTGTGTGTGTGTGTGTGTGTGTGTGATCAATACTTCCTTTGTTTGGACAGTTTTACCTTTCAACCCTTCTTTTAAAGGATCCTGGTATATATTCTACTGCATGTAAAATAGAAGACTATTTTAAGGCAAATTACTTTGAAACTGAAATATTGAAAAAAAAACAATGAAATAAGCTAATAATTTCTCTATAGCTTACATACATAATTCATGACAGATATCAAATATAATATGGAAAGGTTAAATTCACTAGAGAATTAAAATATATGATGTAGTTAACTAAAACTATTAATTAAATTTTTTCATGAGAATAGTTAAAAGATTTTTAAAAATAAAAATTTGGGATATATGGCTAGCTGGTGGTTATTAGTAATTAGTCTCCATGTGTCATCTTCTAGGATATGAAGATTAAATTGTTTGTAGGATTCTAGGCCACTAATGTCTATGTGTAACCTTCAAGACATATTTTAGAAAATATACTATATTACAAAAATTACAAAAGATGGTTTTGTTCTCTGTAAAACACATTCAGTTTAAGTATTTTTATTACAAATGTAAAATCTTCCAGCATCACTTGGCAGTCACTGTTCCTTAGATAATTAATTATAAAATTTTATGTTATATTAACAACTTCATGTACCTTATGAAAATACATTTATTGGGCCAAGGTCCCTGATGGTAAGCCCAGTGTTTAGGCCCTAGACCCTGGAGCAAAACCCTGGGCCCCTCTCTCACCCACATCAATAGCAAGGGCAAGACTCCTACATTTAAGCTGTTCCAACACCCCTCCACCTGACCCTGTTATTTATAAGTCCCACTTTGCCCCCAAACCCACCCATCCCCAGGACTTCAGTGGTTCCCAGAGACATAGACAGAAATTTTACAGAGCAGACCAAGAGAGAATGAATCCCTGAGACACAGACACCAACTGATAGGATTAGACAAAGTGGCAAAGACAGTACCTGCACCAACTGAAGGAAGAGATGAGTAGATACCAATGCAAGAATACATTCAAGAACCTAAAGAGCAATATGGCACTACCGTAACCTAGTAGTCCTACAACATGAAAACCTGAACATCTCAACCCAAAAGAATCAGAAGAAAACAATCTTAAAAACAACTTTATGAAGAGAATATAAACCTTTAAAGAGGAAATAAAAAATTCCCTTAAAGAAATCAAGGAACCTTGGGAGCTCAGTCCAGTGCTCCAGTGTGGGTCTCTGTCTCTATCTCCATCCATCACCAGATGAAGGTTCTATGGTGATATGAAAGATATTCGTCAGTAATGCTATAGGATAGGGTCAGTTCAGGTTCCCTATCCTCAGCTTCCCAAGGGCAGATGGAGGGAGAACACGAGCAAGGATGTCAGGACCACGGGGGGTGCACCCACCCACTGAGACAGTGGGGCTGATCTATTGGGAGCTCACCAAAGCCAGCTGGACTGTGACTGGAACAGCATGGGATAAAACCGGACTCTCTGATCATGGCGAACAATGAGGACTGATGAGAAGCCAAGGTCAATGGCAAGGGGTTTTGATCCTACTTCATGTTCTGGCTTGGTGGGAGCCTAGCCAGTTTGGATGTTCACCTTCCTAGACATGGAGGGAGGGGGGAGGACCTTGGACTTTCCACAGGACAGGGAACCATGACTGCTCTTTGGATAGGAGAGGGAGGGGGAGAGGAGTGGGGGGAGGGGGAGAAGAGAGGGGGGAGGGGGAGGGAAATGGGAGGTTGGGAGGAGGCGGAAACTTTTTTTTCTTATTCTCAATAAAATAAAAAAAAAAAGAAATCAAGGAAAAGTCTAACAAAATTGGAAGAAATAAATAAATCTCTTAAAGAAAGCCAAGAAAAAGCAAACAGGTAAAGGAAATAGTTCAAAACTTGAAAACTGAAATAGAGGCAATAAAGAAAAAAAACAAGCTGAGGGAATCCTGGTTATGAAAAATCTGGGTAAATTAACAGGAACTAGAGATGCAAGCATAACCAACAGATTGCAGGAAATGGAATAGAAAATCTCAGGCAATGAAGATATAATAGAGGAAACAGATTCCTCAGTAAAAGAAAACATTAAATCAACAAAGTCATAATACAAAATGTCCAGGAAATCTGATCCGCCATGAAAAGACCAAACTGAAGAACAATAGGCATAGAAGTCTAGCTCAATGATACAGAAAATATAGTCAACAAAATCATAGAAGAAAACTTTTCCAACCTAAAGAAAGAAATGTCTATAAAGATACAAAAAGCATACAGAACACCAAATATATGGGGCACCCCCCAAAAAAATCCCCTTTCCACATAATAACCAAAGCACAAAATATACAGAATAAAGAATAAAGAAAGAGCTTCAAAGGAAAAATACCAAGTAACATACAAAGGCAGACCAATCAGAATAACAACAGATTTCTCAATGGAGACTCTGAAAGCTCCTGGACAGACATTATGCAGACATTAAGAGATCATGTATGCCAACCTAGAATACTTTGACTAGCAATACTTTCAATCACCATAAATGAAGAAAACATATTTTCCATTACAAAACCAGATTTAAAATATACCTATCCATAAATCCAGCTGTACAGAAAGTACTAAAAGAAAATCTCCAACCCAAGAAAGTTAGAGGCACTCCTGAAAACACAGGCAATAGATATCCCATACCAGCACCTTCTAAAAAAGGGAAACACACACACACACACACACACACACACCAAAAAAGTAACTGAAATTAACAATCACTGCTTATTAATATCTGTTAATATTAATGGATTCATCTCACCTATAAAAAGGTACAGGATAGCTCACAGCAGCATTATTCATAATAGTCAGATCCTGGAAACAACCTAGATGCCCCTCAACTGAAGAATAAATAAAGAAAATGTGGTACGTATACAATGGAGTATTACTTAACTGTAAAAAATAAGGACATAATGAATTTTTCAGGCAAATAGATATAACTAGAAACAAAACACCCTGAGAGAGGTAACCCAGAATCAAAAAGACAAATCTGACATGTACTCACTCATAAGTGCATATTAGACATAAAGCAAAGGAAAACCAGACTACAATCCACAGCTACAGAAGCAAGGTAACAAGGAAGACCAGAAGAGGGACATATGGATTGCCTTGGAAAGGGTAATTAAATGAGATCTCCTGGGTAAACTGGGAGTAACTAGAAGTGGTAAAGGGGAGGGTATGGAAGATAGAACACAAGAGAAAGGGATGATCCAGTGGGGAGAAGGACAGTGAAGGAGAGCGATGATAGAAGAGATCCACTATGGGGTTAGGGAGAAACCTGGTGTTAGGGAAATTCTAGGAACCCACAAGGAAAACCTCAGTTAAGTCTCCTAGCTTTAGTGGAGAGGGTGCCTGAACTGTCTTTCCCCTGTAATCAGATTAGTGTATTGTAGTCAGAAGCCACTTGTTGGTTCCTAACTGCTGAGTCCCGAAATAATCACTCAGCAACTACATTATTTGCAACACTGTTTGGCCAATAGCTTAAGCATATTGCTAGCTAATTCTTATATCTTTGGTTAACCTATTTCTATTAATAATCTACATATTGCCACGTGGCTGTGGCTTTCTGGCAAGATTCCAGTGTGTCAGTCTGTGGCTGCGCGCTACATGGCTTCTCCCTGACTCTGCCTTCTTTCTCCCAGCATTCAGTTTAGTTTTCCATGCCTAGCTCTACTCTGTCCTATGGCAGACCAAGTAAGTTTCTTTATTCATTAATCAATAAAAGCAGCATATCATTGTATACCCCAACTATCATCACAGAGCCTTCATCCAGTAACTGATGGAATCGAATGCAGAGATCCACAATCAAGCAACAGGCCGAGCTCCAGGAATTCAGCTGAAGAGAGGGAGGAGGGAATATATGAGTAAGGAAGATCATGATACTGATGGAGAAATCTACAAAGATACTTCAAACATTCTCTTGGAAACTCATGAATTCTAGACCGATAACTGTGGAGCCTCCATGGTACCGAACTAATCTTTCCATATGTGGTAGACAGTGGTGAAGCTTTGACTATCTAAGAGGCCCCTGGCAGTAGGACCAGGATCTATCCCTGCTGCATAAGCTGGCGTGTTGGAGCCTATTTTCTATGGTGGGAAGCCATGTTAGGCCTTAATGCAATGGGGGAAAGCTTGGTCCTGCCCCAACTTAATGTCCCAGACTTTGTTAACTCCCTATGGAAGCCCTTATCCCTTGGGAGTGGGTTGGGAGGAGCTGAGGAGGTGGGAAGAGTGGTGGCGGAGAGAACTGTGGTTGGAATGTAAAATGAAATTAAAATGAATAAATAAAAATAAAAGTAAAATAAAAAAAGAGAAAATGCATTCCTTTAAAGCAAACTTCATGTGGCTTGTGATTCTGATGAAATTTTTATTTTACTATTTTAATATTTACATTGCAAAATTATGAGGTTTTATGCAATTGGTATGTTAAGAGTCCAAGTATGATGAATGAGTCATAGGAATTTCTTTTTTAAAATTGACTAATAATCAACTTCTCTAATAACAATACAGGCTAAAAACATGAATTTGAATAGAATGAAAAGAAACAAATGGCAATGATTATCACAAAATCATTCCTTTAGGAAAACAAGCATACATAATTTTTCTTTAATAGTTTACTTACATCTATGTTATTAGAAATCTTGGAAAGAATCATCCCTGTCATAAGTAATAAAGACATAAGATAAGATCTTTCACTTCAAAGTACGGAAACAAAACCCAGATGGGATAAATAATTAGGCTGAGAGCTCTCTTCTCAAATACTTAGCTTAGCAGGGGCTTTGAAGTCATCTTGTTTAAATGAACTTATAGGGAGAAAATCCTCTCTTGAGCACTTCATATAATGCCTGAGTATTGGCAGCTACTGGCATTTTCTTCAGTTGTAGAAGAATATGAAACTAAACCTGCTTGTCTCTCATCTCACAGATATGTAATAGGAACACAGTGTGACAGGGACTGGGCCAGCCTCAGCGGTAAGAGAGTCATAAAAGTAACCAATGAATGAGCTCATGGCAGTTACAGTATACTGCAGAAATCATGGACTCATTCATATAAGGAATTAACTGTGAGGTTTGATGAGGACACAGTATTGGATCATTTGAGAATGAGTTATAGCGTGACATGACTGATATCACTAAAGATGGGATGCTTCCTGGCATCATGTGGTACAACCTGAGATCTGAAGTTGACCAGGTAAAAACAGAGACTATTTCAAATAAATGATCCAATACTGGGTAAAACATCAAAAGAGGCAGAAATTCAGTGCAAAGTATAGCTAAAACAATAGAGTAAGTATGAATAAGGACAGAGAGACCTTGAGCAGCTGCTGTAGTGGAAAGGAATTACCTGAAATTTAAGATTTTAATTCCAGTGTTGACATCATCCAGGATTTAATATTTAGTAGTCTACTAAGAAAAATGGATATATTTATGTTTCATGTTTCCTAATCATTATAATAACCCATCTACAACTATGCTGGAGCTAAAGAAATGGTTTGCTGATTAAGAATATTTGATGTTTGAATTTGATGTTTGAAGACCAGGGTTTGGTTCCCAGCCCTCACATGGTCACTAATAATGCTCTATATGTCTGATTCCAGGTGATTTAATGCTCTCATCTGTTCTCTATGGGCACTGCATGTATGACGTTAACATGAATAAATTCATGCAAACATTCATATAAATAAACTAATAAATAAAGAAGGGCATATGATCTTCTGACAATTAAATCAGTTAGGTAGATATGAGTCTTCTGCTTCATTTTTAAACCTTCAGACTGTTTGATAAGCCAAAGACATTCAATCTGAAGTAGAAGTTCCATTTTTATTGTGCACAGGGCCAGTCATTTCTATACTTTAACTGGTCATTAGACTAACAGTAATTCTTAGAAGCAGATCTATGATCAGAGTGTCATAAGATTTACACTCTAAGAGACTTAAGAAGGGAAGAAATTCCAAGAACACAAGGGGAATTAAGGTAACTGCACTTCCAAGTGTTTAAATTGTCAAAAAGACAGAAAATGGTCACTAGATTTCACAGTGGATTCTGAGACAGGTGCTTTGGTATTCAAATTGGATACAAGAAATAATACAGTTATACATTTTAGTGCTTTGGAGATCCATTGTGATCTAACTCTGTGTAGACTTTTACACTTATTAATTGCTGGATAGTTTTTATGCAAATTCCCTTTTCTCTCCTGAGTCCCTAGCCTTCCACTCCAATCTTCAAGCAGTGTTTATGGTGCTGTTTCCTCATGACTTTAAGTTTGTCAAGAGTATCAATTTGTTTTGTGAAACTGGATCATTATGTTCTACTGTCTCCCATAAATGATTTCAACTTCTCAAACTCCCATCATTTGTAGCTGACATCATTTGTATCTGCACAACAGTACAATTCTTCTGGCTTAGTCAATGAATTTGATACCAGTTGCAAAGTAAGTTCTCTTTTGGATAATTTATTATCAATGCTGAGTGCAGATTATCAATCCCTAGAAATGGACCCATTGCCTCAAACTCAGATCCAACTGCCTCCACTGAATGCAGCTGTCAATGTAAATTACACAGAACATCCATCAGCAATCACTTAGTTCACTTTCTCTTTCTTTTAAACAGAATTCAGTTATAATTAAGATAATTGATCATATTAATATAAAATGAATATATAAACATATAATAATATACAATATAATGTAATTAGTATAACATATATGATAATATAATAATAGCATATTAATATGATATATTAACATAACAGCAAGTCATCAACTAAGGGTTCTTGTCAAGATTATTAGTGACCTCTATAATACCAATTTTAGTTAACAAATCCCACATTTTTATCTTCTTTTCATTAGTATTGAAAGTTGGTCATTCACTGCTGCTCAGTCTATATTTGCTTGACAGGAAATTGTCTTCATTTTTCTGTTACCTCTTGATAATGTTGCTTGTTTCCCTTAATAATTTTTTCTTCTTAACTACAGAGGGTATGTGTATCTCA
>NW_026067904.1:15525111-15534889 GCF_014885135.2 Alexandromys fortis
GGCTAGGTCCAGTTTCTTATTGGCTAGCTCTTACATATTGTTCTAACCCATTTCTAATATTCTGTGTAGCCCATGAGCTGGCTTACCAGAGAGGATCTTAACCTGCGTCTGTCTGGAGTGGGAGCATCATGGCGACTCACTCACTCAGCTTCTTTTTCCCAGAATTCTCTTCTGTCTACTCCGCCTACCTAATTTTCTGTCCTATGAGGGCTGAGGCAGTTTCTTTATTATTAAGAAACTATTCCCACATCAGATAAATGCTATTCATTCATTTATTTTTGATGGAACATGTCCTACGGTAAATTTGGCAATAAACTACAAAACCTGTCCCAAAGATATTATAATTTACTTGGGCTACATGATATCCCAGAAGATGTGGATGAGACAGAATGCTAAAGAAAAAACGTAAATGAAAGGTTATTTTCATTTCAGTTAATGGCTCTGATCTCTGTTCCTACTGAGAACAGCAATTAAATAACTGCTCAGCATCCCCTCAGGTTACAAGAAAGTCGTTCTTGGAGAAATACTTCAGCTGTTTCCAAGGTTGAGGGCCAATCGATGTGAGGCATGAGGAGCAGAAATTTAACGAAAATCTCTCTACTTTATATTGACATTGTGACAGGCCTTTCCTCATCCGTGCAGTGTTGTCAGCCAGCCTTAGATTAGGCAGTAGATTAGCTACTTTTTTCCCTAAAGAAACTTTGACTACTATTGTATAAAGCTCATGGTATAGCCAACCCAATTTTCCAGTTCTGTCAAACTTAGAGAACAAAAGTGATGTTTGATGTTTTTTGGTTTGTTTTGTTTTTCCTCAAACAGTATTGGCACTCAATTACAATGGACAGCAGTTCTCAACCTGTTGGTCCGATCCCTTTGGCAAACCTAGATCTTCAAAAATGCTTACATTATGATTCACCACTGTAGCAATTTACAGTTATGAAGTACAGATAAAAATAATTTTATAGTTTGGGGTTACCACAATAAGAAGAGCTATATTAAAGGGTCACAAAACTGGGAAAATTGAGAAGCTCTGATCATAGACATCTGAAAAAGAAATGAAAATCCAAAGCACATAAAAACATATGTATAAAGAAGTAAGGCATAGAGAAGGAATAATAAGATGTCATGGATTTGAAAGAAAGTGGGGAGGGATATTTAAAATTTTGAAAGAACATGAAGATGATTGGGTAGAGGATAGAGAATGATCTAGTACTAGTTGGGGAAGGGGAAGGAATACTTCATTATATATTATATAAAAATGTTTAAAAGAAAAATAAAACTTCAAAAGATATAAATTAGAGGTTCTGTGTTTTTGAGTTAAGTGTAAATTGCAATAAAACAGTGATGTTTTCAAAATTTAGAGTGGAAGTGGTTTTTGTTCATTGTTTCTTATTTTCAAATGCATACATAGTGAGGCAGCGTTCTCTTTTCATTGTTATTACACTAAAGACTACTTGATAATATAGGCATACAGGGGATGAAGGCAGGCTTCAGCAGTTAAGAGTGCACACTGCTCTTGCAGAGGACCCAGCTTGGTTCTCAGGCCTGACATCAAATGAATGACAAGTGTATCTCCAGTCCCAGGGCATCTGACACCATCTTCTGGCCTTAGGGTTTTGAACGCACATGGCACAAAGTGACTCAGGCAGTCACACATATGCATGTTGACATACATGTAAAAAACAAATGTACTATTGAAAGATAAAGACTGGAGAGGGTTTCATTGGCAGGAGGTGAGGCAGGGTAGTGAGGGGGAGAAATAATGAAATTCTTATATCTGTAAAACTGGCAAGAAATAATAAATTTATTCAATTTTAAAAGAAGGCTCAGACTGTAGAGACTGAAGCAGGACTCAGTGTGGACACTTGAAGCTGTAACTCTCTAAAAACACTCAGGAGGAACTATCAGGAACAGGCATCATTCCCAGCTTTCCCTGAGCAAATGATAGACATTTCATGTGAAGCAGTAGGATACACAATTAGCACACAGAGCAGCAAAATTTTGAACATCCAAACTGAAAAAAAAAACAGGTAAAAGATTTATTCATAACACTTTTAAAATCTATTGTATTATAGCAAGCACACACACACATGCGTGTACACACACGTGTATGTTTGTAGTATGTGTGTTTTGTGTGTGTGTTCACTTGTGCATGTGTACATGAGTGCAGGTGCCTATGGAGGCTAGAGGTACAAGATGCCCTTAGAGTAGGACTTAGAAGCAATGGTGCTCCTCAATGCGGGTACTAGGAACTGAACTAGGGTCCTCCGCAAGAACAGTATACAGTCTGTGGTGCTTTGGATAAGAACGGCCCTCATGGATTCATAGATTTGAATAGTTATCACCAGGAAGTGGTACAATTAGGAAATGTGGCCTTGTGAGAGTAGGTGAGGTCTTGTTGGAGGATATGTTTCACTGTAGGTGGGCTTTTAGGTTTCCTATGCTCTAGCCAGGCCCAGGGTCTCTCTCTTCCTGTTGTCTGAGGATCCAAGTTATGGAGTCTCTTTGCAGCAATGGAAACTCTATGGATCACTTTAAACAACTCACCCATCTCTGTAGATCACACTCATAATAATTTCAAAAAATACAGATATGAACATAGCCAAGGATATAGAGGACTTTGATGATAAAAATATTATGACACTATAGAAAGAAAATGAAACAGAAACCGAGACAGTGGAAAGAATTTTCATGTTCATGTAATATTTAATTCATGTAAAAACATGTCTGTTATGAGTTGTAATCTACAGACTGAATGCAATCTCTGTTAAAATTCCAATAGTATCCTTCAGAAATCCAGCAAAGAAATTCAAAAATTAACAGAGAGTTAAGAAGGACCTCAAATAGTCAAAGCAATCCTATGGAGAAAGAATAATGCTTGCCTACCAGTGTAGATGGCTCAGGGATAAAACACTTGCTGCACAAGCCTGAGGACCAGAATTCACAACTGCAGAGCCCACATGAAACAAAGCAGGTGTCCAAGCAAGCCTGTAATTCCAGCCTTCCAGAGGCAGAGACAGAATATCCAGGGCAAGCTGCCGAGCTAGATTAGCTAAACACTGAGTTCTGGCATGATTGAGAGACCCTGACTCAGAAAATAAAATGGAGAGCAGCGGAGGGAATTCTTTGATCCCCATACACAAGTGCATCCACACACAAGTAAATACCCAGGCTTACATGAACACCACAGGCAAGTGCATAAGCACGCATGCGCGCGCGCGCGCACACACACACACACACACACACACACACACACAGTATGTAATGTTATGTTAAAAAAAATCACAGTCCTGTAAAAAATTCAGGGAAAAGAACGAATAAAACAGAAGTATATTCATAGAGGTATAGCAACCCAGCTTTTGACAAAGATGCCTCAAGCATACATAGGCAAAAGGCTGCATATTTATTAAGTTGTGCTGGTAAACATGCATCTTCATGTAGAAAAAAAAAACACCAGATTATCTCTTACTATAAGTAGAAGCCATTAATCATGCATTGAAAATTTTGTATGTGACCTGAAATCTTGGAAATGTTTGAGCAAAATAAGAAAGCCATTCAAAGTACAGACAAAGAGCAGACCATTCTGAAAGGGACTCTACCAGCATAGGAGGCAAGTGATGAAATTACACAGCCTCTGCAGAGAGAGGGAAGCAATACGAGCCAACACACCAGGATTTTGTGTTGCATACTATTAATCAAAGTGCCAATATTTAGAATATATAAATAACTGCAAATTTCAAACCCCTAAACAAGATTAATAAATGGAGTAACAATAAAAAAGTGATCAGCCAATTTTTTTGTCATAAAGAAAATTAAAATATTTTGAGGTTCAACCTATCCACAAACAGAATATCTATCATAAAGGAAACAAAAGACAACAAATATTAACAAGGATGTGTAGAAGCAGGGTAAAACATTTATTTACTGCCTGTGGGCATGTAAACTGATATATCAACTATGGAAATAAGTATGGAATTTCTCCTCACATAAAAATAAACTTAGAACGTATGGACCAACTATACCTCGCATGGATATGACTTTAACTTCTACCTCAGAGATAGTTTGACATCCAGACTTATGACTTCACTATTCAAAACAACTAGAAGATACAGTAGCATGGAAGTTCAAAAAGAAATGATTAAGTAAAGGAGCTATGAAACATATTCACAAAGAAATTTGATTCAGGCACAGAGAGCATGGAATGATGGCCTATGTGAGAATATAAATGGATCTGGAAATCATTGTTATGCAAAATAACTAGATTCAGAAGGACAAGAACTACATATACTCTATCATAAGTAACCTATGGCTGTATCTATGTGTGGGACATAAGTAGAATAGATGTATGAGAGAGGAAGGGAGATCATAAGGAAGATTGGTAATGGCATCACATATATATATATATATATATTTCATATATATGAAATCAGAATTGATACAGTGGTGAGGGGATTGGGACCAAGCAGAGGAGACAAGAGGATGATATAGAGCAGTACAAAAAATTAAAAAAAATAAAAAATTAGTTATGAAAAGGCAAAGATTAAACCCATTATTTTATATAAACTTAAAAGTTAATTGGGCTATATATTTTGTATCATTTGAAAGGGACCTTGGACCTTTTTTCATATAACAAATTACTAATGTTATTAATATAATTAAATATATATTTATATACAAAATTAACTGCTAAACAATCTTCTTGGTGTTGTTGATATCTAACATTTTTGTAAAACATTACAATATATAATGAGAAACATCTTTGATGTTATATTTCTAGAAAAAAATACTATATTGCTTTGTATTTTCTCATAAGTCATTAAACTTCCTTCTTGCATATAACAAAACTTGTCAGCAGAAAATTCCATACCAAGAACACTTGGAAGGTAGAGCAGGGAGAGTTGTGTGTGTTCAAGGCCAGCTTAGCCTGGTCTATATTACAAAAAAAAAAAAGTAAATAAAGTGAGACATTTGGAGAATAACAAATAATACTTATGATTCATTTCATCATACTTGTGACTTGTTAACTCAAATTCCTATGGTCTGAGCTTATGTATTAATGCCAAAAGAAGTAATACACATAAAATGATAGAAAAGGTAACTTTGATTTTAAACTTACTAAACTATGAAAGCCAAATGTAAAATACTAGGTGAATAAGAAAAATATAAGTTTCACACCTACTTGTGGGCTGCTGAAGAGAGCATGCCCAATTTCTTTAATGGTGTGACATTTGTAGGTGAATCTCACTCCAGGGCAGAACCCACTTTCAAAAATATGTGAGCAATACAAATTAGATTCAATGGAATCTTCTTTAAACGGGAAAAAACAGACATGATGACACATACATTTATTCTAACAACAAGACATGGAAGGCAGAAGATGGAGAGCTCCAAGGATTCAAAGTCAGTTTAGATTGAAAAAAAAATAAATAAAGTGAGACATTTGGAAAATCTTTCCAATTAATGCATTTTCTCTTGTCTTCACTAGAAAATCCCTTTCATTGGATCTTCTACAATTCTGAAATTCCATCTCATTTCTTGTCTTCCAAAGACATTTAAATCCCTGGCTGTACTTCAGTAAAGGACAACTTGCTACTGTATTTTTGTTTCAATCAAATAAGATTTTTGAAAAGTCCCATTTGTACTATATTAAAAATTACTCAAAGTGTAAATATTTTATGATTATTTGCAGGAAAACTAACATAACATAGAATAAACACTACCTGTCAATGTTATTCATTTTAATTATTTATGATTGCAATTTAAAGCACAGTGTTAAGTTAGGTGTTACATTTGTGGTTTGAAAATTTTAAATCTCCGTAATATTTGATTTCACTACAGTTCCTAAAATTAAAGTATGTGATGTATCTTGACTGTCATATTTTTAGGTAAGTTTGAAGATATTTGGTAAAAGTTATTAACATCAATAAATAAAATGGAACAGAATAGAACAGGTGAACTTTAAATTAAAAGAAATATTTACCAAAAGTTCCACGAAAAATGCAACAGATTGATCAGGTATAGTGCTGCTCAGTGCCATACCAGTATTTGGAGGCTGAGTCAGGAGAATCACGACTTCTAGGCCAGAATGGTTTACACAGAAGAAGCACATCTCTGATCATGATATGGAGAACATAATATTTAACAGTATAAAACCAATATTAATAATGTCCCCTCTATTTGAAAATAGTAAGAAAGTAGTAACGTCTTGGTAAAAAAAAAGTTACATAAAATTGTGAATCATTGGAATCCAAAAAATACTGAAACACTAAACAGAAATAAAATAAAATTATTTGGAGTTTGAAGTCCGTGATTTCTTGAGGATGAATAGAGAAATGAAAATTAAGTATGTATTTCTGAATGAAGGTTATATATACTCATTAAATATTAGAAATATTATGTGAAGAGTGTAGATAAAAAAGCAATGAATTCGATCAAAGAGAAATGCTATGGAAAAGATAAGAGAAACAAACCGGAACCACACAACAGAAGGGTATTTCACAGCCTTCCAGATAATTCACTTCCTAAATTTCTGAATTCTTTTTAGAGAAGACATGACTAAAATTGAATATGAAAAACTTGGTGCTAAAGCATGAGGGAACATAAAAGAGGGTGTATTTTAATTAAAGAAAACAATATAGGAATTCATAAAAGAGTAATTGAGAAATTAAGATGAAGCACGAGAATAAATATTCTGGAGTTTTCAAGTGAAATAATGATAAAACGACAGTCCACAGTCCATTTTCTGAAGCCACAGTGTTAGATTTTAGCAGTTGATCCTAAGAGCTGAAACACTCGAAGAGCAATCATGAAGAACGTTCTTTCTGACTCTATATTTTGACCATCTTAGCTCCACTTAACCATTAATCATTTTCATTGCCCTTACCTTCATGTTTGGCAGGAACATCTGAGCCATTCTGTCATATTCTTTGAGGTCTAATAATTACAAAATGGAATCTTTGGACCCCAGATGCCCATTCTAACTTCTAAGAATAAACTAATGTTTCCAACAAATTCTCCTGGGCTCATAAAACATAGATTATCCACCATGGTGGAAAGCAATGTGAATTATGTAGTTCATAGAATATGTGTAAGTTGAGGTGGAACTAAGTGGGTCATCACTGGGCACATATAGTGTCATTCTTTCTGTTAAAATTTGGTTACTTCTTTTTCCATCAAGGTTAAAAAAATCAACTTGAGAATATAGCTGACTCTGCTGTCTGGCATGTAGAGTACACACGCATGCACACACACACACACACACACACAAAATATCAGCCAATTAACCAATCAACCAACCAAACAAAAATACCCACTTTATTAGATGAGTGAGTTGATGGATTCTTATAATCTGCCAAACTGAAGAAATGTACCTTTTTATCCACATTGATTATGTTACAAATTGATTTTTAAATTGTGTTTTGGCATCAGCATAATGTGGTGGTTTGCATAAGAGTGCTTCCCCATAGGTTCATGTATTTAAATGTTTGAAAGGATTAGGAAGTGTGGCTCTTCTGGAGAAAGCATTTCACTGTTGCTGGGCTTTGAGGTTTCAAAAGCTAATGCCAGGTTCAGTAGCACTCTCTTCCTGCTGCCTGTGGATCCTGCTGTAGGGTTTTTATCTCCTCTCCAGCAACGTGTCTGCCTGCATGATGCCATGATGATAACGGATAATGGATCAAACCTCTGAAATTATAGGTAAACCCGAATTAAATGCTTTCTTTTGGTTGTGATGTCTCTTCACATCAACAGAACACTGACTAGGATACCCACTAAAGGAACAACTGCTTCAAATCAAACTCAAAGTTACAAACTATCAGAAAATAGGAGAAAATAATCTGTGCCAAACTGAAATAAGGCCATTATGTTAATCCTTGACTATAAACATATAAAATATGCTATAAAGTATGTAACTCCAATAAAAAATAATATTAATTACAATATTATAGCTATATAGTAATATGATTACAATATAATTAACATAATTATAGCATAATGTGATTTAAATATTTTAATAGTTACAGTTTCTAATTTGTCAATATTATTTGTTTTCCTTGATGGGGTAGTGGGAAAAGAAGAAAGAACCCACACAAAGGCACACATACAGAAAAGCTGGGATCTGATGGGCCATGTGCACTTTGATTGAGCTACACTGACTAAACAACAACCTGGAACCTCAATATTAATTATGTACAGCACAGAGAGGGAATTAGAGAGTTTTCATAGGTGATCTCTATAGGTGAGCAGTCTCAGGTTGTAAATGCCTGAGGATAAAGATGGTGCTGTTAGTCTTAACATGCACAATTAGTAACTCATCAGCATTGCTCCCACTGTTAACATTCACATGTGGACCACAGAAAGACTTTCTATCCTGAGCCTTACCCTGGGGAAAGGCTTCACCATTCCCATGGATCTATGGTATTGGTCCTTGACATGACCAACAGTGTCAACAGTACACATTCACCCAAGACTTCATCTACTCTTCACACATTGACTATTGACTTTCAAGTCTCTCCATCATTTTATTTAACTTATATTCTTTTCCATTTTCATTTAGATACACTTAGCTAAGGGAATTTACTAACAAAAATGCTGCAATTTCAGTACTTAATTTAAACTTATTAGAATATAAAATAGATTTATCAATTTGCATGAATTTCTCTAAGCTTTTGGGGAAGTAAAAGGAAAGTAAGGAAATTGGAGTGATTTTTCTCCAAAAAATGGTTTTAAAATTTAATCTTCCTTAATACCTATAAAAGTAGAAGAATAGAAATAGAAATTATAAAAAAGCATGAAAGATTAAAGGTTCCAAAGTTTTAAGACAGTTTTATAGACATTATAGATGTGATTGTAACAATAGATTATATGCTGTATCATATACCAGAGATTTTTTATTATGAACACTCAATTACTAGCTATCAGAGTTGAGCAGCAGACCAGCATCCAAACATCACATCATGAAAAAGCATAAAGAAATGTAGATTGCAAGATCACATAGAACTGTTACATCCTATATTCTGAAGGAGAACAAAATATAAATTTCTGAAGTTCGTGTTCTGTATGCTAAACAGGAATAAACAACTGGAGAATGATAATGTTGCCATGGAAATAAATCCTGCGTGTTTGCTCCTTTGAATACTGAGCTCCATGTTCTGTATTCATGCAATTCACACAGTTACAAACTCCCTAACTAGTCACACACACACACATGCACACATATGTACACACACATACACGCAAGCACACACACATGCACGCACACACATTCAGAGAGAGAGGGAAAGAGAGAGCAGAGTGAGAGAGAGGGAAAGTCATGTCTTACTGATGTGTATGAATCTATTTCACTTCATAAGATATATTAACCCATGACAAGCAAACTCAAAATTTCAATAAAACATTAAAAAAGAAAATTTAAATAACAACAGAATGAAACATTTAAATGAGTTAAATGACACCTGTTGTTGTACTTTCCTTCTCAGCATTAATTCAAAGTAATTTACCCTTGATCTTTTCTCTTTGAAAGAATTGTATTTGATAGCAACAATCTGAGTTTAGTACTTTATTTAAACAGTGACATTTCAGTGCCCATCCATTCATTTGTGGTGAAGTCCTACTTTTTAGCTGACTTTTGTCAAAACAAACATAAAACCCCAAAAATGTGGCATAAATATCTGTCTAACTGCAAATTGTGTTGATATCACTTAATTACATTTTATTTATTTATTTATTTATTTATTTATTTAGTTTTTAATTTATTAAAGATTTCTGTCTCTTCCCCACC